>NW_027520088.1:0-111641 GCF_051989625.1 Stigmatopora argus | reverse complement strand
AACTTACTTGAATTGGACCATTTTACACTATGTCCATTGTAGATTTGTGTCTCTGACAGTTCGTTTGGTTGCAGGGGACATATTCAGTTTTTATGGCCAAAATGTGCTTTTCAGGGGCTGAAAAGCATGTTTTGGCCGAATATGATAATTTTCATTAAAACTTGATTTCTATCACTTCGAATGATGCCAAATGAATAACTTACTTGAATTGGACCATTTTACACTATGTCCATTGTAGATTTGTGTCTCTGACAGTTCGTTTGGTTGCAGGGGACATATTCAGTTTTTATGGCCAAAATGTGCTTTTCAGGGGCTGAAAAGCATGTTTTGGCCGAATATGATAATTTTCATTAAAACTTGATTTCTATCACTTCGAATGATGCCAAATGAATAACTTACTTGAATTGGACAATTTTACACTATGTCCATTGTAGATTTGTGTCTCCGACAGTTTGTTTGGTTGCAGGGGACATTGTCAGTTTTTATGGCCAAAATGTGCTTTTCAGGGGCTGAAAAGCATGTTTTGGCCGAGTATGATAATTTTCATTAAAACTTGATTTCTATCCATTTGAATGATGCCAAATGAATAACTTACTTGAATTGGACCATTTTACACTATGTCCTTTGTAGATTTGTGTCTCTGACAGTTCGTTTGGTTGCAGGGGACATATTCAGTTTTTATGGCCAAAATGTGCTTTTCAGGGGCTGAAAAGCATGTTTTGGCCGAGTTTGATAATTTTCATTAAAACTTAATTTCTATCACTTCGAATGATGCCAAATGAATAATTTACTTGAATTGGACCATTTTACACTATGTCCATTGTAGATTTGTGTCTCTGACAGTTCGTTTGGTTGCAGGGGACATATTCAGTTTTTATGGCCAAAATGTGCTTTTCAGGGGCTGAAAAGCATGTTTTGGCCGAATATGATAATTTTCATTAAAACTTGATTTCTATCACTTCGAATGATGCCAAATGAATAAATTACTTGAATTGGACCATTTTACACTATGTCCATTGTAGATTTGTGTCTCTGACAGTTCGTTTGGTTGCAGGGGACATATTAAGTTTTTATGGCCAAAATGTGCTTTTCAGGGGCTGAAAAGCATGTTTTGGCCGAGTATGATAATTTTCATTAAAACTTGATTTCTATCACTTCGAATGATGCCAAATGAATAACTTACTTGAATTGGACCATTTTACACTATGTCCATTGTAGATTTGTGTCTCTGACAGTTCGTTTGGTTGCAGGGGACATTTTCAGTTTTTATGGCCAAAGTGTGCTTTTCAGGGGCTGAAAAGCATGTTTTAGCCGAGTATGATAATTTTCATTAAAACTTGATTTCTATCCATTTGAATGATGCCAAATGAATAACTTACTTGAATTGGACCATTTTACACAATGTCCATTGTAGATTTGTGTCTCTGACAGTTCGTTTGGTTGCAGGGGACATATTCAGTTTTTATGGCCAAAATGTGCTTTTCAGGGGCTGAAAAGCATGTTTTGGCCGAATATGATAATTTTCATTAAAACTTGATTTCTATCACTTCGAATGATGCCAAATGAATAACTTACTTGAATTGGACCATTTTACACTATGTCCATTGTAGATTTGTGTCTCTGACAGTTCGTTTGGTTGCAGGGGACATATTCAGTTTTTATGGCCAAAATGTGCTTTTCAGGGGCTGAAAAGCATGTTTTGGCCGAATATGATAATTTTCATTAAAACTTGATTTCTATCACTTCGAATGATGCCAAATGAATAACTTACTTGAATTGGACCATTTTACACTATGTCCATTGTAGATTTGTGTCTCTGACAGTTCGTTTGGTTGCAGGGGACATATTCAGTTTTTATGGCCAAAATGTGCTTTTCAGGGGCTGAAAAGCATGTTTTGGCCGAATATGATAATTTTCATTAAAACTTGATTTCTATCACTTCGAATGATGCCAAATGAATAACTTACTTGAATTGGACAATTTTACACTATGTCCATTGTAGATTTGTGTCTCCGACAGTTTGTTTGGTTGCAGGGGACATTGTCAGTTTTTATGGCCAAAATGTGCTTTTCAGGGGCTGAAAAGCATGTTTTGGCCGAGTATGATAATTTTCATTAAAACTTGATTTCTATCCATTTGAATGATGCCAAATGAATAACTTACTTGAATTGGACCATTTTACACTATGTCCTTTGTAGATTTGTGTCTCTGACAGTTCGTTTGGTTGCAGGGGACATATTCAGTTTTTATGGCCAAAATGTGCTTTTCAGGGGCTGAAAAGCATGTTTTGGCCGAGTTTGATAATTTTCATTAAAACTTAATTTCTATCACTTCGAATGATGCCAAATGAATAATTTACTTGAATTGGACCATTTTACACTATGTCCATTGTAGATTTGTGTCTCTGACAGTTCGTTTGGTTGCAGGGGACATTTTCAGTTTTTATGGCCAAAATGTGCTTTTCAGTGGCTGAAAAGCATGTTTTGGCCGAATATGATAATTTTCATTAAAACTTGATTTCTATCACTTCGAATGATGCCAAATGAATAACTTACTTGAATTGGACCATTTTACACTATGTCCATTGTAGATTTGTGTCTCTGACAGTTCGTTTGGTTGCAGGGGACATATTCAGTTTTTATGGCCAAAATGTGCTTTTCAGGGGCTGAAAAGCATGTTTTGGCCGAATATGATAATTTTCATTAAAACTTGATTTCTATCACTTCGAATGATGCCAAATGAATAACTTATTTGAATTGGACCATTTTACACATATGTCCATTGTAGATTTGTGTCTCCGACAGTGTTTGGTTGAGGGGACATTTTCAGTTTTTATGGCCAAAATGTGCTTTTCAGGGGCTGAAAAGCATGTTTTGGCCGAGTATGATAATTTTCATTAAAACTTGATTTCTATCCATTTGAATGATGCCAAATGAATAACTTACTTGAATTGGACCATTTTACACTATGTCCATTGTAGATTTGTGTCTCTGACAGTTCGTTTGGTTGCAGGGGACATATTCAGTTTTTATGGCCAAAATGTGCTTTTCAGGGGCTGAAAAGCATGTTTTGGCCGAATATGATAATTTTCATTAAAACTTGATTTCTATCACTTCGAATGATGCCAAATGAATAACTTACTTGAATTGGACCATTTTACACTATGTCCATTGTAGATTTGTGTCTCTGACAGTTCGTTTGGTTGCAGGGGACATATTAAGTTTTTATGGCCAAAATGTGCTTTTCAGGGGCTGAAAAGCATGTTTTGGCCGAGTATGATAATTTTCATTAAAACTTGATTTCTATCACTTCGAATGATGCCAAATGAATAACTTACTTGAATTGGACCATTTTACACTATGTCCATTGTAGATTTGTGTCTCCGACAGTTCGTTTGGTTGCAGGGGACATTTTCAGTTTTTATGGCCAAAATTTGCTTTTCAGGGGCTGAAAAGCATGTTTTGGCCGAATATGATAATTTTCATTAAAACTTGATTTCTATCACTTCGAATGATGCCAAATGAATAACTTACTTGAATTGGACCATTTTACACTATGTCCATTGTAGATTTGTGTCCCTGACAGTTTGTTTGGTTGCAGGGGACATTTTCAGTTTTTATGGCCAAAATGTGCTTTTCAGGGGCTGAAAAGCATGTTTTGGCCGAGTATGATAATTTTCATTAAAACTTGATTTCTATCCATTTGAATGATGCCAAATGAATAACTTACTTGAATTGGACCATTTTACACTATGTCCATTGTAGATTTGTGTCTCTGACAGTTCGTTTGGTTGCAGGGGACATATTCAGTTTTTATGGCCAAAATGTGCTTTTCAGGGGCTGAAAAGCATGTTTTGGCCGAATATGATAATTTTCATTAAAACTTGATTTCTATCACTTCGAATGATGCCAAATGAATAACTTACTTGAATTGGACCATTTTACACTATGTCCATTGTAGATTTGTGTCTCTGACAGTTCGTTTGGTTGCAGGGGACATATTCAGTTTTTATGGCCAAAATGTGCTTTTCAGGGGCTGAAAAGCATGTTTTGGCCGAATATGATAATTTTCATTAAAACTTGATTTCTATCACTTCGAATGATGCCAAATGAATAACTTACTTGAATTGGACCATTTTACACTATGTCCATTGTAGATTTGTGTCTCTGACAGTTCGTTTGGTTGCAGGGGACATATTCAGTTTTTATGGCCAAAATGTGCTTTTCAGGGGCTGAAAAGCATGTTTTGGCCGAATATGATAATTTTCATTAAAACTTGATTTCTATCACTTCGAATGATGCCAAATGAATAACTTACTTGAATTGGACCATTTTACACTATGTCCATTGTAGATTTGTGTCTCTGACAGTTCGTTTGGTTGCAGGGGACATATTCAGTTTTTATGGCCAAAATGTGCTTTTCAGGGGCTGAAAAGCATGTTTTGGCCAAATATGATAATTTTCATTAAAACTTGATTTCTATCACTTCGAATGATGCCAAATGAATAACTTACTTGAATTGGACCATTTTACACTATGTCCATTGTAGATTTGTGTCTCCGACAGTTTGTTTGGTTGCAGGGGACATTTTCAGTTTTTATGGCCAAAATGTGCTTTTCAGGGGCTGAAAAGCATGTTTTGGCCGAGTATGATAATTTTCATTAAAACTTGATTTCTATCCATTTGAATGATGCCAAATGAATAACTTACTTGAATTTGACCATTTTACACTATGTCCATTGTAGATTTGTGTCTCTGACAGTTCGTTTGGTTGCAGGGGACATATTCAGTTTTTATGGCCAAAATGTGCTTTTCAGGGGCTGAAAAGCATGTTATGGCCGAATATGATAATTTTCATTAAAACTTGATTTCTATCACTTCGAATGATGCCAAATGAATAACTTACTTGAATTGGACCATTTTACACTATGTCCATTGTAGATTTGTGTCTCTGACAGTTCGTTTGGTTGCAGGGGACATATTCAGTTTTTATGGCCAAAATGTGCTTTTCAGGGGCTGAAAAGCATGTTTTGGACGAATATGATAATTTTCATTAAAACTTGATTTCTATCACTTCGAATGATGCCAAATGAATAACTTACTTGAATTGGACCATTTTACACTATGTCCATTGTAGATTTGTGTCTCCGACAGTTTGTTTGGTTGCAGGGGACATTTTCAGTTTTTATGGCCAAAATGTGCTTTTCAGGGGCTGAAAAGCATGTTTTGGCCGAGTATGATAATTTTCATTAAAACTTGATTTCTATCCATTTGAATGATGCCAAATGAATAACTTACTTGAATTGGACCATTTTACACTATGTCCATTCTAGATTTGTGTCTCTGACAGTTCGTTTGGTTGCAGGGGACATATTCAGTTTTTATGGCCAAAATGTGCTTTTCAGGGGCTGAAAAGCATGTTTTGGCCGAATATGATAATTTTCATTAAAACTTGATTTCTATCACTTCAAATGATGCCAAATGAATAACTTACTTGAATTGGACCATTTTACACTATGTCCATTGTAGATTTGTGTCTCCGACAGTTTGTTTGGTTGCAGGGGACATTTTCAGTTTTTATGGCCAAAATGTGCTTTTCAGGGGCTGAAAAGCATGTTTTGGCCGAGTATGATAATTTTCATTAAAACTTGATTTCTATCACTTCGAATGATGCCAAATGAATAACTTACTTGAATTGGACCATTTTACACTATGTCCATTGTAGATTTGTGTCTCTGACAGTTCGTTTGGTTGCAGGGGACATATTAAGTTTTTATGGCCAAAATGTGCTTTTCAGCGGCTGAAAAGCATGTTTTGGCCGAGTTTGATAATTTTCATTAAAACTTGATTTCTATCACTTCGAATGATGCCAAATGAATAACTTACTTGAATTGGACCATTTTACACTATGTCCATTGTAGATTTGTGTCTCCGACAGTTCGTTTGGTTGCAGGGGACATTTTCAGTTTTTATGGCCAAAATGTGCTTTTCAGGGGCTGAAAAGCATGTTTTGGCCGAATATGATAATTTTCATTAAAACTTGATTTCTATCACTTCGAATGATGCCAAATGAATAACTTACTTGAATTGGACCATTTTACACTATGTCCATTGTAGATTTGTGTCTCCGACAGTTTGTTTGGTTGCAGGGGACATTTTCAGTTTTTATGGCCAAAATGTGCTTTTCAGGGGCTGAAAAGCATGTTTTGGCCGAGTATGATAATTTTCATTAAAACTTGATTTCTATCCATTTGAATGATGCCAAATGAATAACTTACTTGAATTTGACCATTTTACACTATGTCCATTGTAGATTTGTGTCTCTGACAGTTCGTTTGGTTGCAGGGGACATATTCAGTTTTTATGGCCAAAATGTGCTTTTCAGGGGCTGAAAAGCATGTTATGGCCGAATATGATAATTTTCATTAAAACTTGATTTCTATCACTTCGAATGATGCCAAATGAATAACTTACTTGAATTGGACCATTTTACACTATGTCCATTGTAGATTTGTGTCTCTGACAGTTCGTTTGGTTGCAGGGGACATATTCAGTTTTTATGGCCAAAATGTGCTTTTCAGGGGCTGAAAAGCATGTTTTGGCCGAGTATGATAATTTTCATTAAAACTTGATTTCTATCCATTTGAATGATGCCAAATGAATAACTTACTTGAATTGGACCATTTTACACTATGTCCATTCTAGATTTGTGTCTCTGACAGTTCGTTTGGTTGCAGGGGACATATTCAGTTTTTATGGCCAAAATGTGCTTTTCAGGGGCTGAAAAGCATGTTTTGGCCGAATATGATAATTTTCATTAAAACTTGATTTCTATCACTTCAAATGATGCCAAATGAATAACTTACTTGAATTGGACCATTTTACACTATGTCCATTGTAGATTTGTGTCTCCGACAGTTTGTTTGGTTGCAGGGGACATTTTCAGTTTTTATGGCCAAAATGTGCTTTTCAGGGGCTGAAAAGCATGTTTTGGCCGAGTATGATAATTTTCATTAAAACTTGATTTCTATCACTTCGAATGATGCCAAATGAATAACTTACTTGAATTGGACCATTTTACACTATGTCCATTGTAGATTTGTGTCTCTGACAGTTCGTTTGGTTGCAGGGGACATATTAAGTTTTTATGGCCAAAATGTGCTTTTCAGGGGCTGAAAAGCATGTTTTGGCCGAGTTTGATAATTTTCATTAAAACTTGATTTCTATCACTTCGAATGATGCCAAATGAATAACTTACTTGAATTGGACCATTTTACACTATGTCCATTGTAGATTTGTGTCTCCGACAGTTCGTTTGGTTGCAGGGGACATTTTCAGTTTTTATGGCCAAAATGTGCTTTTCAGGGGCTGAAAAGCATGTTTTGGCCGAATATGATAATTTTCATTAAAACTTGATTTCTATCACTTCGAATGATGCCAAATGAATAACTTACTTGAATTGGACCATTTTACACTATGTCCATTGTAGATTTGTGTCTCCGACAGTTTGTTTGGTTGCAGGGGACATTTTCAGTTTTTATGGCCAAAATGTGCTTTTCAGGGGCTGAAAAGCATGTTTTGGCCGAGTATGATAATTTTCATTAAAACTTGATTTCTATCCATTTGAATGATGCCAAATGAATAACTTACTTGAATTTGACCATTTTACACTATGTCCATTGTAGATTTGTGTCTCTGACAGTTCGTTTGGTTGCAGGGGACATATTCAGTTTTTATGGCCAAAATGTGCTTTTCAGGGGCTGAAAAGCATGTTATGGCCGAATATGATAATTTTCATTAAAACTTGATTTCTATCACTTCGAATGATGCCAAATGAATAACTTACTTGAATTGGACCATTTTACACTATGTCCATTGTAGATTTGTGTCTCTGACAGTTCGTTTGGTTGCAGGGGACATATTCAGTTTTTATGGCCAAAATGTGCTTTTCAGGGGCTGAAAAGCATGTTTTGGACGAATATGATAATTTTCATTAAAACTTGATTTCTATCACTTCGAATGATGCCAAATGAATAACTTACTTGAATTGGACCATTTTACACTATGTCCATTGTAGATTTGTGTCTCTGACAGTTCGTTTGGTTGCAGGGGACATATTCAGTTTTTATGGCCAAAATGTGCTTTTCAGGGGCTGAAAAGCATGTTTTGGCCGAATATGATAATTTTCATTAAAACTTGATTTCTATCACTTCGAATGATGCCAAATGAATAACTTACTTGAATTGGACCATTTTACACTATGTCCATTGTAGATTTGTGTCTCCGACAGTTTGTTTGGTTGCAGGGGACATTTTCAGTTTTTATGGCCAAAATGTGCTTTTCAGGGGCTGAAAAGCATGTTTTGGCCGAGTATGATAATTTTCATTAAAACTTGATTTCTATCCATTTGAATGATGCCAAATGAATAACTTACTTGAATTGGACCATTTTACACTATGTCCATTCTAGATTTGTGTCTCTGACAGTTCGTTTGGTTGCAGGGGACATATTCAGTTTTTATGGCCAAAATGTGCTTTTCAGGGGCTGAAAAGCATGTTTTGGCCGAATATGATAATTTTCATTAAAACTTGATTTCTATCACTTCAAATGATGCCAAATGAATAACTTACTTGAATTGGACCATTTTACACTATGTCCATTGTAGATTTGTGTCTCCGACAGTTTGTTTGGTTGCAGGGGACATTTTCAGTTTTTATGGCCAAAATGTGCTTTTCAGGGGCTGAAAAGCATGTTTTGGCCGAGTATGATAATTTTCATTAAAACTTTATTTCTATCACTTCGAATGATGCCAAATGAATAACTTACTTGAATTGGACCATTTTACACTATGTCCATTGTAGATTTGTGTCTCCGACAGTTTGTTTGGTTGCAGGGGACATTTTCAGTTTTTATGGCCAAAATGTGCTTTTCAGGGGCTGAAAAGCATGTTTTGGCCGAGTATGATAATTTTCATTAAAACTTGATTTCTATCCATTTGAATGATGCCAAATGAATAACTTACTTGAATTGGACCATTTTACACTATGTCCATTGTAGATTTGTGTCTCTGACAGTTCGTTTGGTTGCAGGGGACATATTCAGTTTTTATGGCCAAAATGTGCTTTTCAGGGGCTGAAAAGCATGTTTTGGCCGAATATGATAATTTTCATTAAAACTTGATTTCTATCACTTCGAATGATGCCAAATGAATAACTTACTTGAATTGGACCATTTTACACTATGTCCATTGTAGATTTGTGTCTCTGACAGTTCGTTTGGTTGCAGGGGACATATTCAGTTTTTATGGCCAAAATGTGCTTTTCAGGGGCTGAAAAGCATGTTTTGGCCGAATATGATAATTTTCATTAAAACTTGATTTCTATCACTTCGAATGATGCCAAATGAATAACTTACTTGAATTGGACAATTTTACACTATGTCCATTGTAGATTTGTGTCTCCGACAGTTTGTTTGGTTGCAGGGGACATTGTCAGTTTTTATGGCCAAAATGTGCTTTTCAGGGGCTGAAAAGCATGTTTTGGCCGAGTATGATAATTTTCATTAAAACTTGATTTCTATCCATTTGAATGATGCCAAATGAATAACTTACTTGAATTGGACCATTTTACACTATGTCCTTTGTAGATTTGTGTCTCTGACAGTTCGTTTGGTTGCAGGGGACATATTCAGTTTTTATGGCCAAAATGTGCTTTTCAGGGGCTGAAAAGCATGTTTTGGCCGAGTTTGATAATTTTCATTAAAACTTAATTTCTATCACTTCGAATGATGCCAAATGAATAATTTACTTGAATTGGACCATTTTACACTATGTCCATTGTAGATTTGTGTCTCTGACAGTTCGTTTGGTTGCAGGGGACATATTCAGTTTTTATGGCCAAAATGTGCTTTTCAGGGGCTGAAAAGCATGTTTTGGCCGAATATGATAATTTTCATTAAAACTTGATTTCTATCACTTCAAATGATGCCAAATGAATAACTTACTTGAATTGGACCATTTTACACTATGTCCATTGTAGATTTGTGTCTCCGACAGTTTGTTTGGTTGCAGGGGACATTTTCAGTTTTTATGGCCAAAATGTGCTTTTCAGGGGCTGAAAAGCATGTTTTGGCCGAGTATGATAATTTTCATTAAAACTTGATTTCTATCACTTCGAATGATGCCAAATGAATAACTTACTTGAATTGGACCATTTTACACTATGTCCATTGTAGATTTGTGTCTCCGACAGTTTGTTTGGTTGCAGGGGACATTTTCAGTTTTTATGGCCAAAATGTGCTTTTCAGGGGCTGAAAAGCATGTTTTGGCCGAGTATGATAATTTTCATTAAAACTTGATTTCTATCCATTTGAATGATGCCAAATGAATAACTTACTTGAATTGGACCATTTTACACTATGTCCATTGTAGATTTGTGTCTCTGACAGTTCGTTTGGTTGCAGGGGACATATTCAGTTTTTATGGCCAAAATGTGCTTTTCAGGGGCTGAAAAGCATGTTTTGGCCGAATATGATAATTTTCATTAAAACTTGATTTCTATCACTTCGAATGATGCCAAATGAATAACTTACTTGAATTGGACCATTTTACACTATGTCCATTGTAGATTTGTGTCTCTGACAGTTCGTTTGGTTGCAGGGGACATATTCAGTTTTTATGGCCAAAATGTGCTTTTCAGGGGCTGAAAAGCATGTTTTGGCCGAATATGATAATTTTCATTAAAACTTGATTTCTATCACTTCGAATGATGCCAAATGAATAACTTACTTGAATTGGACAATTTTACACTATGTCCATTGTAGATTTGTGTCTCCGACAGTTTGTTTGGTTGCAGGGGACATTGTCAGTTTTTATGGCCAAAATGTGCTTTTCAGGGGCTGAAAAGCATGTTTTGGCCGAGTATGATAATTTTCATTAAAACTTGATTTCTATCCATTTGAATGATGCCAAATGAATAACTTACTTGAATTGGACCATTTTACACTATGTCCTTTGTAGATTTGTGTCTCTGACAGTTCGTTTGGTTGCAGGGGACATATTCAGTTTTTATGGCCAAAATGTGCTTTTCAGGGGCTGAAAAGCATGTTTTGGCCGAGTTTGATAATTTTCATTAAAACTTAATTTCTATCACTTCGAATGATGCCAAATGAATAATTTACTTGAATTGGACCATTTTACACTATGTCCATTGTAGATTTGTGTCTCTGACAGTTCGTTTGGTTGCAGGGGACATTTTCAGTTTTTATGGCCAAAATGTGCTTTTCAGTGGCTGAAAAGCATGTTTTGGCCGAATATGATAATTTTCATTAAAACTTGATTTCTATCACTTCGAATGATGCCAAATGAATAACTTACTTGAATTGGACCATTTTACACTATGTCCATTGTAGATTTGTGTCTCTGACAGTTCGTTTGGTTGCAGGGGACATATTCAGTTTTTATGGCCAAAATGTGCTTTTCAGGGGCTGAAAAGCATGTTTTGGCCGAATATGATAATTTTCATTAAAACTTGATTTCTATCACTTCGAATGATGCCAAATGAATAAATTACTTGAATTGGACCATTTTACACTATGTCCATTGTAGATTTGTGTCTCTGACAGTTCGTTTGGTTGCAGGGGACATATTAAGTTTTTATGGCCAAAATGTGCTTTTCAGGGGCTGAAAAGCATGTTTTGGCCGAGTATGATAATTTTCATTAAAACTTGATTTCTATCACTTCGAATGATGCCAAATGAATAACTTACTTGAATTGGACCATTTTACACTATGTCCATTGTAGATTTGTGTCTCTGACAGTTCGTTTGGTTGCAGGGGACATTTTCAGTTTTTATGGCCAAAGTGTGCTTTTCAGGGGCTGAAAAGCATGTTTTAGCCGAGTATGATAATTTTCATTAAAACTTGATTTCTATCCATTTGAATGATGCCAAATGAATAACTTACTTGAATTGGACCATTTTACACAATGTCCATTGTAGATTTGTGTCTCTGACAGTTCGTTTGGTTGCAGGGGACATATTCAGTTTTTATGGCCAAAATGTGCTTTTCAGGGGCTGAAAAGCATGTTTTGGCCGAATATGATAATTTTCATTAAAACTTGATTTCTATCACTTCGAATGATGCCAAATGAATAACTTACTTGAATTGGACCATTTTACACTATGTCCATTGTAGATTTGTGTCTCTGACAGTTCGTTTGGTTGCAGGGGACATATTCAGTTTTTATGGCCAAAATGTGCTTTTCAGGGGCTGAAAAGCATGTTTTGGCCGAATATGATAATTTTCATTAAAACTTGATTTCTATCACTTCAAATGATGCCAAATGAATAACTTACTTGAATTGGACCATTTTACACTATGTCCATTGTAGATTTGTGTCTCCGACAGTTTGTTTGGTTGCAGGGGACATTTTCAGTTTTTATGGCCAAAATGTGCTTTTCAGGGGCTGAAAAGCATGTTTTGGCCGAGTATGATAATTTTCATTAAAACTTGATTTCTATCACTTCGAATGATGCCAAATGAATAACTTACTTGAATTGGACCATTTTACACTATGTCCATTGTAGATTTGTGTCTCCGACAGTTTGTTTGGTTGCAGGGGACATTTTCAGTTTTTATGGCCAAAATGTGCTTTTCAGGGGCTGAAAAGCATGTTTTGGCCGAGTATGATAATTTTCATTAAAACTTGATTTCTATCCATTTGAATGATGCCAAATGAATAACTTACTTGAATTGGACCATTTTACACTATGTCCATTGTAGATTTGTGTCTCTGACAGTTCGTTTGGTTGCAGGGGACATATTCAGTTTTTATGGCCAAAATGTGCTTTTCAGGGGCTGAAAAGCATGTTTTGGCCGAATATGATAATTTTCATTAAAACTTGATTTCTATCACTTCGAATGATGCCAAATGAATAACTTACTTGAATTGGACCATTTTACACTATGTCCATTGTAGATTTGTGTCTCTGACAGTTCGTTTGGTTGCAGGGGACATATTCAGTTTTTATGGCCAAAATGTGCTTTTCAGGGGCTGAAAAGCATGTTTTGGCCGAATATGATAATTTTCATTAAAACTTGATTTCTATCACTTCGAATGATGCCAAATGAATAACTTACTTGAATTGGACAATTTTACACTATGTCCATTGTAGATTTGTGTCTCCGACAGTTTGTTTGGTTGCAGGGGACATTGTCAGTTTTTATGGCCAAAATGTGCTTTTCAGGGGCTGAAAAGCATGTTTTGGCCGAGTATGATAATTTTCATTAAAACTTGATTTCTATCCATTTGAATGATGCCAAATGAATAACTTACTTGAATTGGACCATTTTACACTATGTCCTTTGTAGATTTGTGTCTCTGACAGTTCGTTTGGTTGCAGGGGACATATTCAGTTTTTATGGCCAAAATGTGCTTTTCAGGGGCTGAAAAGCATGTTTTGGCCGAGTTTGATAATTTTCATTAAAACTTAATTTCTATCACTTCGAATGATGCCAAATGAATAATTTACTTGAATTGGACCATTTTACACTATGTCCATTGTAGATTTGTGTCTCTGACAGTTCGTTTGGTTGCAGGGGACATTTTCAGTTTTTATGGCCAAAATGTGCTTTTCAGTGGCTGAAAAGCATGTTTTGGCCGAATATGATAATTTTCATTAAAACTTGATTTCTATCACTTCGAATGATGCCAAATGAATAACTTACTTGAATTGGACCATTTTACACTATGTCCATTGTAGATTTGTGTCTCTGACAGTTCGTTTGGTTGCAGGGGACATATTCAGTTTTTATGGCCAAAATGTGCTTTTCAGGGGCTGAAAAGCATGTTTTGGCCGAATATGATAATTTTCATTAAAACTTGATTTCTATCACTTCGAATGATGCCAAATGAATAAATTACTTGAATTGGACCATTTTACACTATGTCCATTGTAGATTTGTGTCTCTGACAGTTCGTTTGGTTGCAGGGGACATATTAAGTTTTTATGGCCAAAATGTGCTTTTCAGGGGCTGAAAAGCATGTTTTGGCCGAGTATGATAATTTTCATTAAAACTTGATTTCTATCACTTCGAATGATGCCAAATGAATAACTTACTTGAATTGGACCATTTTACACTATGTCCATTGTAGATTTGTGTCTCTGACAGTTCGTTTGGTTGCAGGGGACATTTTCAGTTTTTATGGCCAAAGTGTGCTTTTCAGGGGCTGAAAAGCATGTTTTAGCCGAGTATGATAATTTTCATTAAAACTTGATTTCTATCCATTTGAATGATGCCAAATGAATAACTTACTTGAATTGGACCATTTTACACAATGTCCATTGTAGATTTGTGTCTCTGACAGTTCGTTTGGTTGCAGGGGACATATTCAGTTTTTATGGCCAAAATGTGCTTTTCAGGGGCTGAAAAGCATGTTTTGGCCGAATATGATAATTTTCATTAAAACTTGATTTCTATCACTTCGAATGATGCCAAATGAATAACTTACTTGAATTGGACCATTTTACACTATGTCCATTGTAGATTTGTGTCTCTGACAGTTCGTTTGGTTGCAGGGGACATATTCAGTTTTTATGGCCAAAATGTGCTTTTCAGGGGCTGAAAAGCATGTTTTGGCCGAATATGATAATTTTCATTAAAACTTGATTTCTATCACTTCGAATGATGCCAAATGAATAACTTACTTGAATTGGACCATTTTACACTATGTCCATTGTAGATTTGTGTCTCTGACAGTTCGTTTGGTTGCAGGGGACATATTCAGTTTTTATGGCCAAAATGTGCTTTTCAGGGGCTGAAAAGCATGTTTTGGCCGAATATGATAATTTTCATTAAAACTTGATTTCTATCACTTCGAATGATGCCAAATGAATAACTTACTTGAATTGGACAATTTTACACTATGTCCATTGTAGATTTGTGTCTCCGACAGTTTGTTTGGTTGCAGGGGACATTGTCAGTTTTTATGGCCAAAATGTGCTTTTCAGGGGCTGAAAAGCATGTTTTGGCCGAGTATGATAATTTTCATTAAAACTTGATTTCTATCCATTTGAATGATGCCAAATGAATAACTTACTTGAATTGGACCATTTTACACTATGTCCTTTGTAGATTTGTGTCTCTGACAGTTCGTTTGGTTGCAGGGGACATATTCAGTTTTTATGGCCAAAATGTGCTTTTCAGGGGCTGAAAAGCATGTTTTGGCCGAGTTTGATAATTTTCATTAAAACTTAATTTCTATCACTTCGAATGATGCCAAATGAATAATTTACTTGAATTGGACCATTTTACACTATGTCCATTGTAGATTTGTGTCTCTGACAGTTCGTTTGGTTGCAGGGGACATATTCAGTTTTTATGGCCAAAATGTGCTTTTCAGGGGCTGAAAAGCATGTTTTGGCCGAATATGATAATTTTCATTAAAACTTGATTTCTATCACTTCAAATGATGCCAAATGAATAACTTACTTGAATTGGACCATTTTACACTATGTCCATTGTAGATTTGTGTCTCCGACAGTTTGTTTGGTTGCAGGGGACATTTTCAGTTTTTATGGCCAAAATGTGCTTTTCAGGGGCTGAAAAGCATGTTTTGGCCGAGTATGATAATTTTCATTAAAACTTGATTTCTATCACTTCGAATGATGCCAAATGAATAACTTACTTGAATTGGACCATTTTACACTATGTCCATTGTAGATTTGTGTCTCCGACAGTTTGTTTGGTTGCAGGGGACATTTTCAGTTTTTATGGCCAAAATGTGCTTTTCAGGGGCTGAAAAGCATGTTTTGGCCGAGTATGATAATTTTCATTAAAACTTGATTTCTATCCATTTGAATGATGCCAAATGAATAACTTACTTGAATTTGACCATTTTACACTATGTCCATTGTAGATTTGTGTCTCTGACAGTTCGTTTGGTTGCAGGGGACATATTCAGTTTTTATGGCCAAAATGTGCTTTTCAGGGGCTGAAAAGCATGTTATGGCCGAATATGATAATTTTCATTAAAACTTGATTTCTATCACTTCGAATGATGCCAAATGAATAACTTACTTGAATTGGACCATTTTACACTATGTCCATTGTAGATTTGTGTCTCTGACAGTTCGTTTGGTTGCAGGGGACATATTCAGTTTTTATGGCCAAAATGTGCTTTTCAGGGGCTGAAAAGCATGTTTTGGCCGAGTATGATAATTTTCATTAAAACTTGATTTCTATCCATTTGAATGATGCCAAATGAATAACTTACTTGAATTGGACCATTTTACACTATGTCCATTCTAGATTTGTGTCTCTGACAGTTCGTTTGGTTGCAGGGGACATATTCAGTTTTTATGGCCAAAATGTGCTTTTCAGGGGCTGAAAAGCATGTTTTGGCCGAATATGATAATTTTCATTAAAACTTGATTTCTATCACTTCAAATGATGCCAAATGAATAACTTACTTGAATTGGACCATTTTACACTATGTCCATTGTAGATTTGTGTCTCCGACAGTTTGTTTGGTTGCAGGGGACATTTTCAGTTTTTATGGCCAAAATGTGCTTTTCAGGGGCTGAAAAGCATGTTTTGGCCGAGTATGATAATTTTCATTAAAACTTGATTTCTATCACTTCGAATGATGCCAAATGAATAACTTACTTGAATTGGACCATTTTACACTATGTCCATTGTAGATTTGTGTCTCTGACAGTTCGTTTGGTTGCAGGGGACATATTAAGTTTTTATGGCCAAAATGTGCTTTTCAGGGGCTGAAAAGCATGTTTTGGCCGAGTTTGATAATTTTCATTAAAACTTGATTTCTATCACTTCGAATGATGCCAAATGAATAACTTACTTGAATTGGACCATTTTACACTATGTCCATTGTAGATTTGTGTCTCCGACAGTTCGTTTGGTTGCAGGGGACATTTTCAGTTTTTATGGCCAAAATGTGCTTTTCAGGGGCTGAAAAGCATGTTTTGGCCGAATATGATAATTTTCATTAAAACTTGATTTCTATCACTTCGAATGATGCCAAATGAATAACTTACTTGAATTGGACCATTTTACACTATGTCCATTGTAGATTTGTGTCTCCGACAGTTTGTTTGGTTGCAGGGGACATTTTCAGTTTTTATGGCCAAAATGTGCTTTTCAGGGGCTGAAAAGCATGTTTTGGCCGAGTATGATAATTTTCATTAAAACTTGATTTCTATCCATTTGAATGATGCCAAATGAATAACTTACTTGAATTTGACCATTTTACACTATGTCCATTGTAGATTTGTGTCTCTGACAGTTCGTTTGGTTGCAGGGGACATATTCAGTTTTTATGGCCAAAATGTGCTTTTCAGGGGCTGAAAAGCATGTTATGGCCGAATATGATAATTTTCATTAAAACTTGATTTCTATCACTTCGAATGATGCCAAATGAATAACTTACTTGAATTGGACCATTTTACACTATGTCCATTGTAGATTTGTGTCTCTGACAGTTCGTTTGGTTGCAGGGGACATATTCAGTTTTTATGGCCAAAATGTGCTTTTCAGGGGCTGAAAAGCATGTTTTGGACGAATATGATAATTTTCATTAAAACTTGATTTCTATCACTTCGAATGATGCCAAATGAATAACTTACTTGAATTGGACCATTTTACACTATGTCCATTGTAGATTTGTGTCTCTGACAGTTCGTTTGGTTGCAGGGGACATATTCAGTTTTTATGGCCAAAATGTGCTTTTCAGGGGCTGAAAAGCATGTTTTGGCCGAATATGATAATTTTCATTAAAACTTGATTTCTATCACTTCGAATGATGCCAAATGAATAACTTACTTGAATTGGACCATTTTACACTATGTCCATTGTAGATTTGTGTCTCCGACAGTTTGTTTGGTTGCAGGGGACATTTTCAGTTTTTATGGCCAAAATGTGCTTTTCAGGGGCTGAAAAGCATGTTTTGGCCGAGTATGATAATTTTCATTAAAACTTGATTTCTATCCATTTGAATGATGCCAAATGAATAACTTACTTGAATTGGACCATTTTACACTATGTCCATTCTAGATTTGTGTCTCTGACAGTTCGTTTGGTTGCAGGGGACATATTCAGTTTTTATGGCCAAAATGTGCTTTTCAGGGGCTGAAAAGCATGTTTTGGCCGAATATGATAATTTTCATTAAAACTTGATTTCTATCACTTCAAATGATGCCAAATGAATAACTTACTTGAATTGGACCATTTTACACTATGTCCATTGTAGATTTGTGTCTCCGACAGTTTGTTTGGTTGCAGGGGACATTTTTTTAGTTTTTATGGCCAAAATGTGCTTTTCAGGGGCTGAAAAGCATGTTTTGGCCGAGTATGATAATTTTCATTAAAACTTTATTTCTATCACTTCGAATGATGCCAAATGAATAACTTACTTGAATTGGACCATTTTACACTATGTCCATTGTAGATTTGTGTCTCCGACAGTTTGTTTGGTTGCAGGGGACATTTTCAGTTTTTATGGCCAAAATGTGCTTTTCAGGGGCTGAAAAGCATGTTTTGGCCGAGTATGATAATTTTCATTAAAACTTGATTTCTATCCATTTGAATGATGCCAAATGAATAACTTACTTGAATTGGACCATTTTACACTATGTCCATTGTAGATTTGTGTCTCTGACAGTTCGTTTGGTTGCAGGGGACATATTCAGTTTTTATGGCCAAAATGTGCTTTTCAGGGGCTGAAAAGCATGTTTTGGCCGAATATGATAATTTTCATTAAAACTTGATTTCTATCACTTCGAATGATGCCAAATGAATAACTTACTTGAATTGGACCATTTTACACTATGTCCATTGTAGATTTGTGTCTCTGACAGTTCGTTTGGTTGCAGGGGACATATTCAGTTTTTATGGCCAAAATGTGCTTTTCAGGGGCTGAAAAGCATGTTTTGGCCGAATATGATAATTTTCATTAAAACTTGATTTCTATCACTTCGAATGATGCCAAATGAATAACTTACTTGAATTGGACAATTTTACACTATGTCCATTGTAGATTTGTGTCTCCGACAGTTTGTTTGGTTGCAGGGGACATTGTCAGTTTTTATGGCCAAAATGTGCTTTTCAGGGGCTGAAAAGCATGTTTTGGCCGAGTATGATAATTTTCATTAAAACTTGATTTCTATCCATTTGAATGATGCCAAATGAATAACTTACTTGAATTGGACCATTTTACACTATGTCCTTTGTAGATTTGTGTCTCTGACAGTTCGTTTGGTTGCAGGGGACATATTCAGTTTTTATGGCCAAAATGTGCTTTTCAGGGGCTGAAAAGCATGTTTTGGCCGAGTTTGATAATTTTCATTAAAACTTAATTTCTATCACTTCGAATGATGCCAAATGAATAATTTACTTGAATTGGACCATTTTACACTATGTCCATTGTAGATTTGTGTCTCTGACAGTTCGTTTGGTTGCAGGGGACATATTCAGTTTTTATGGCCAAAATGTGCTTTTCAGGGGCTGAAAAGCATGTTTTGGCCGAATATGATAATTTTCATTAAAACTTGATTTCTATCACTTCAAATGATGCCAAATGAATAACTTACTTGAATTGGACCATTTTACACTATGTCCATTGTAGATTTGTGTCTCCGACAGTTTGTTTGGTTGCAGGGGACATTTTCAGTTTTTATGGCCAAAATGTGCTTTTCAGGGGCTGAAAAGCATGTTTTGGCCGAGTATGATAATTTTCATTAAAACTTGATTTCTATCACTTCGAATGATGCCAAATGAATAACTTACTTGAAATGGACCATTTTACACTATGTCCATTGTAGATTTGTGTCTCCGACAGTTTGTTTGGTTGCAGGGGACATTTTCAGTTTTTATGGCCAAAATGTGCTTTTCAGGGGCTGAAAAGCATGTTTTGGCCGAGTATGATAATTTTCATTAAAACTTGATTTCTATCCATTTGAATGATGCCAAATGAATAACTTACTTGAATTGGACCATTTTACACTATGTCCATTGTAGATTTGTGTCTCTGACAGTTCGTTTGGTTGCAGGGGACATATTCAGTTTTTATGGCCAAAATGTGCTTTTCAGGGGCTGAAAAGCATGTTTTGGCCGAATATGATAATTTTCATTAAAACTTGATTTCTATCACTTCGAATGATGCCAAATGAATAACTTACTTGAATTGGACCATTTTACACTATGTCCATTGTAGATTTGTGTCTCTGACAGTTCGTTTGGTTGCAGGGGACATATTCAGTTTTTATGGCCAAAATGTGCTTTTCAGGGGCTGAAAAGCATGTTTTGGCCGAATATGATAATTTTCATTAAAACTTGATTTCTATCACTTCGAATGATGCCAAATGAATAACTTACTTGAATTGGACAATTTTACACTATGTCCATTGTAGATTTGTGTCTCCGACAGTTTGTTTGGTTGCAGGGGACATTGTCAGTTTTTATGGCCAAAATGTGCTTTTCAGGGGCTGAAAAGCATGTTTTGGCCGAGTATGATAATTTTCATTAAAACTTGATTTCTATCCATTTGAATGATGCCAAATGAATAACTTACTTGAATTGGACCATTTTACACTATGTCCTTTGTAGATTTGTGTCTCTGACAGTTCGTTTGGTTGCAGGGGACATATTCAGTTTTTATGGCCAAAATGTGCTTTTCAGGGGCTGAAAAGCATGTTTTGGCCGAGTTTGATAATTTTCATTAAAACTTAATTTCTATCACTTCGAATGATGCCAAATGAATAATTTACTTGAATTGGACCATTTTACACTATGTCCATTGTAGATTTGTGTCTCTGACAGTTCGTTTGGTTGCAGGGGACATTTTCAGTTTTTATGGCCAAAATGTGCTTTTCAGTGGCTGAAAAGCATGTTTTGGCCGAATATGATAATTTTCATTAAAACTTGATTTCTATCACTTCGAATGATGCCAAATGAATAACTTACTTGAATTGGACCATTTTACACTATGTCCATTGTAGATTTGTGTCTCTGACAGTTCGTTTGGTTGCAGGGGACATATTCAGTTTTTATGGCCAAAATGTGCTTTTCAGGGGCTGAAAAGCATGTTTTGGCCGAATATGATAATTTTCATTAAAACTTGATTTCTATCACTTCGAATGATGCCAAATGAATAAATTACTTGAATTGGACCATTTTACACTATGTCCATTGTAGATTTGTGTCTCTGACAGTTCGTTTGGTTGCAGGGGACATATTAAGTTTTTATGGCCAAAATGTGCTTTTCAGGGGCTGAAAAGCATGTTTTGGCCGAGTATGATAATTTTCATTAAAACTTGATTTCTATCACTTCGAATGATGCCAAATGAATAACTTACTTGAATTGGACCATTTTACACTATGTCCATTGTAGATTTGTGTCTCTGACAGTTCGTTTGGTTGCAGGGGACATTTTCAGTTTTTATGGCCAAAGTGTGCTTTTCAGGGGCTGAAAAGCATGTTTTAGCCGAGTATGATAATTTTCATTAAAACTTGATTTCTATCCATTTGAATGATGCCAAATGAATAACTTACTTGAATTGGACCATTTTACACAATGTCCATTGTAGATTTGTGTCTCTGACAGTTCGTTTGGTTGCAGGGGACATATTCAGTTTTTATGGCCAAAATGTGCTTTTCAGGGGCTGAAAAGCATGTTTTGGCCGAATATGATAATTTTCATTAAAACTTGATTTCTATCACTTCGAATGATGCCAAATGAATAACTTACTTGAATTGGACCATTTTACACTATGTCCATTGTAGATTTGTGTCTCTGACAGTTCGTTTGGTTGCAGGGGACATATTCAGTTTTTATGGCCAAAATGTGCTTTTCAGGGGCTGAAAAGCATGTTTTGGCCGAATATGATAATTTTCATTAAAACTTGATTTCTATCACTTCGAATGATGCCAAATGAATAACTTACTTGAATTGGACCATTTTACACTATGTCCATTGTAGATTTGTGTCTCTGACAGTTCGTTTGGTTGCAGGGGACATATTCAGTTTTTATGGCCAAAATGTGCTTTTCAGGGGCTGAAAAGCATGTTTTGGCCGAATATGATAATTTTCATTAAAACTTGATTTCTATCACTTCGAATGATGCCAAATGAATAACTTACTTGAATTGGACAATTTTACACTATGTCCATTGTAGATTTGTGTCTCCGACAGTTTGTTTGGTTGCAGGGGACATTGTCAGTTTTTATGGCCAAAATGTGCTTTTCAGGGGCTGAAAAGCATGTTTTGGCCGAGTATGATAATTTTCATTAAAACTTGATTTCTATCCATTTGAATGATGCCAAATGAATAACTTACTTGAATTGGACCATTTTACACTATGTCCTTTGTAGATTTGTGTCTCTGACAGTTCGTTTGGTTGCAGGGGACATATTCAGTTTTTATGGCCAAAATGTGCTTTTCAGGGGCTGAAAAGCATGTTTTGGCCGAGTTTGATAATTTTCATTAAAACTTAATTTCTATCACTTCGAATGATGCCAAATGAATAATTTACTTGAATTGGACCATTTTACACTATGTCCATTGTAGATTTGTGTCTCTGACAGTTCGTTTGGTTGCAGGGGACATATTCAGTTTTTATGGCCAAAATGTGCTTTTCAGGGGCTGAAAAGCATGTTTTGGCCGAATATGATAATTTTCATTAAAACTTGATTTCTATCACTTCAAATGATGCCAAATGAATAACTTACTTGAATTGGACCATTTTACACTATGTCCATTGTAGATTTGTGTCTCCGACAGTTTGTTTGGTTGCAGGGGACATTTTCAGTTTTTATGGCCAAAATGTGCTTTTCAGGGGCTGAAAAGCATGTTTTGGCCGAGTATGATAATTTTCATTAAAACTTGATTTCTATCACTTCGAATGATGCCAAATGAATAACTTACTTGAATTGGACCATTTTACACTATGTCCATTGTAGATTTGTGTCTCCGACAGTTTGTTTGGTTGCAGGGGACATTTTCAGTTTTTATGGCCAAAATGTGCTTTTCAGGGGCTGAAAAGCATGTTTTGGCCGAGTATGATAATTTTCATTAAAACTTGATTTCTATCCATTTGAATGATGCCAAATGAATAACTTACTTGAATTGGACCATTTTACACTATGTCCATTGTAGATTTGTGTCTCTGACAGTTCGTTTGGTTGCAGGGGACATATTCAGTTTTTATGGCCAAAATGTGCTTTTCAGGGGCTGAAAAGCATGTTTTGGCCGAATATGATAATTTTCATTAAAACTTGATTTCTATCACTTCGAATGATGCCAAATGAATAACTTACTTGAATTGGACCATTTTACACTATGTCCATTGTAGATTTGTGTCTCTGACAGTTCGTTTGGTTGCAGGGGACATATTCAGTTTTTATGGCCAAAATGTGCTTTTCAGGGGCTGAAAAGCATGTTTTGGCCGAATATGATAATTTTCATTAAAACTTGATTTCTATCACTTCGAATGATGCCAAATGAATAACTTACTTGAATTGGACAATTTTACACTATGTCCATTGTAGATTTGTGTCTCCGACAGTTTGTTTGGTTGCAGGGGACATTGTCAGTTTTTATGGCCAAAATGTGCTTTTCAGGGGCTGAAAAGCATGTTTTGGCCGAGTATGATAATTTTCATTAAAACTTGATTTCTATCCATTTGAATGATGCCAAATGAATAACTTACTTGAATTGGACCATTTTACACTATGTCCTTTGTAGATTTGTGTCTCTGACAGTTCGTTTGGTTGCAGGGGACATATTCAGTTTTTATGGCCAAAATGTGCTTTTCAGGGGCTGAAAAGCATGTTTTGGCCGAGTTTGATAATTTTCATTAAAACTTAATTTCTATCACTTCGAATGATGCCAAATGAATAATTTACTTGAATTGGACCATTTTACACTATGTCCATTGTAGATTTGTGTCTCTGACAGTTCGTTTGGTTGCAGGGGACATTTTCAGTTTTTATGGCCAAAATGTGCTTTTCAGTGGCTGAAAAGCATGTTTTGGCCGAATATGATAATTTTCATTAAAACTTGATTTCTATCACTTCGAATGATGCCAAATGAATAACTTACTTGAATTGGACCATTTTACACTATGTCCATTGTAGATTTGTGTCTCTGACAGTTCGTTTGGTTGCAGGGGACATATTCAGTTTTTATGGCCAAAATGTGCTTTTCAGGGGCTGAAAAGCATGTTTTGGCCGAATATGATAATTTTCATTAAAACTTGATTTCTATCACTTCGAATGATGCCAAATGAATAAATTACTTGAATTGGACCATTTTACACTATGTCCATTGTAGATTTGTGTCTCTGACAGTTCGTTTGGTTGCAGGGGACATATTAAGTTTTTATGGCCAAAATGTGCTTTTCAGGGGCTGAAAAGCATGTTTTGGCCGAGTATGATAATTTTCATTAAAACTTGATTTCTATCACTTCGAATGATGCCAAATGAATAACTTACTTGAATTGGACCATTTTACACTATGTCCATTGTAGATTTGTGTCTCTGACAGTTCGTTTGGTTGCAGGGGACATTTTCAGTTTTTATGGCCAAAGTGTGCTTTTCAGGGGCTGAAAAGCATGTTTTAGCCGAGTATGATAATTTTCATTAAAACTTGATTTCTATCCATTTGAATGATGCCAAATGAATAACTTACTTGAATTGGACCATTTTACACAATGTCCATTGTAGATTTGTGTCTCTGACAGTTCGTTTGGTTGCAGGGGACATATTCAGTTTTTATGGCCAAAATGTGCTTTTCAGGGGCTGAAAAGCATGTTTTGGCCGAATATGATAATTTTCATTAAAACTTGATTTCTATCACTTCGAATGATGCCAAATGAATAACTTACTTGAATTGGACCATTTTACACTATGTCCATTGTAGATTTGTGTCTCTGACAGTTCGTTTGGTTGCAGGGGACATATTCAGTTTTTATGGCCAAAATGTGCTTTTCAGGGGCTGAAAAGCATGTTTTGGCCGAATATGATAATTTTCATTAAAACTTGATTTCTATCACTTCGAATGATGCCAAATGAATAACTTACTTGAATTGGACCATTTTACACTATGTCCATTGTAGATTTGTGTCTCTGACAGTTCGTTTGGTTGCAGGGGACATATTCAGTTTTTATGGCCAAAATGTGCTTTTCAGGGGCTGAAAAGCATGTTTTGGCCGAATATGATAATTTTCATTAAAACTTGATTTCTATCACTTCGAATGATGCCAAATGAATAACTTACTTGAATTGGACCATTTTACACTATGTCCATTGTAGATTTGTGTCTCTGACAGTTCGTTTGGTTGCAGGGGACATATTCAGTTTTTATGGCCAAAATGTGCTTTTCAGGGGCTGAAAAGCATGTTTTGGCCGAATATGATAATTTTCATTAAAACTTGATTTCTATCACTTCGAATGATGCCAAATGAATAACTTACTTGAATTGGACCATTTTACACTATGTCCATTGTAGATTTGTGTCTCTGACAGTTCGTTTGGTTGCAGGGGACATATTCAGTTTTTATGGCCAAAATGTGCTTTTCAGGGGCTGAAAAGCATGTTTTGGCCAAATATGATAATTTTCATTAAAACTTGATTTCTATCACTTCGAATGATGCCAAATGAATAACTTACTTGAATTGGACCATTTTACACTATGTCCATTGTAGATTTGTGTCTCCGACAGTTTGTTTGGTTGCAGGGGACATTTTCAGTTTTTATGGCCAAAATGTGCTTTTCAGGGGCTGAAAAGCATGTTTTGGCCGAGTATGATAATTTTCATTAAAACTTGATTTCTATCCATTTGAATGATGCCAAATGAATAACTTACTTGAATTTGACCATTTTACACTATGTCCATTGTAGATTTGTGTCTCTGACAGTTCGTTTGGTTGCAGGGGACATATTCAGTTTTTATGGCCAAAATGTGCTTTTCAGGGGCTGAAAAGCATGTTATGGCCGAATATGATAATTTTCATTAAAACTTGATTTCTATCACTTCGAATGATGCCAAATGAATAACTTACTTGAATTGGACCATTTTACACTATGTCCATTGTAGATTTGTGTCTCTGACAGTTCGTTTGGTTGCAGGGGACATATTCAGTTTTTATGGCCAAAATGTGCTTTTCAGGGGCTGAAAAGCATGTTTTGGACGAATATGATAATTTTCATTAAAACTTGATTTCTATCACTTCGAATGATGCCAAATGAATAACTTACTTGAATTGGACCATTTTACACTATGTCCATTGTAGATTTGTGTCTCTGACAGTTCGTTTGGTTGCAGGGGACATATTCAGTTTTTATGGCCAAAATGTGCTTTTCAGGGGCTGAAAAGCATGTTTTGGCCGAATATGATAATTTTCATTAAAACTTGATTTCTATCACTTCGAATGATGCCAAATGAATAACTTACTTGAATTGGACCATTTTACACTATGTCCATTGTAGATTTGTGTCTCCGACAGTTTGTTTGGTTGCAGGGGACATTTTCAGTTTTTATGGCCAAAATGTGCTTTTCAGGGGCTGAAAAGCATGTTTTGGCCGAGTATGATAATTTTCATTAAAACTTGATTTCTATCCATTTGAATGATGCCAAATGAATAACTTACTTGAATTGGACCATTTTACACTATGTCCATTCTAGATTTGTGTCTCTGACAGTTCGTTTGGTTGCAGGGGACATATTCAGTTTTTATGGCCAAAATGTGCTTTTCAGGGGCTGAAAAGCATGTTTTGGCCGAATATGATAATTTTCATTAAAACTTGATTTCTATCACTTCGAATGATGCCAAATGAATAACTTACTTGAATTGGACCATTTTACACTATGTCCATTGTAGATTTGTGTCTCCGACAGTTTGTTTGGTTGCAGGGGACATATTAAGTTTTTATGGCCAAAATGTGCTTTTCAGGGGCTGAAAAGCATGTTTTGGCCGAGTTTGATAATTTTCATTAAAACTTGATTTCTATCACTTCGAATGATGCCAAATGAATAACTTACTTGAATTGGACCATTTTACACTATGTCCATTGTAGATTTGTGTCTCCGACAGTTCGTTTGGTTGCAGGGGACATTTTCAGTTTTTATGGCCAAAATGTGCTTTTCAGGGGCTGAAAAGCATGTTTTGGCCGAATATGATAATTTTCATTAAAACTTGATTTCTATCACTTCGAATGATGCCAAATGAATAACTTACTTGAATTGGACCATTTTACACTATGTCCATTGTAGATTTGTGTCTCCGACAGTTTGTTTGGTTGCAGGGGACATTTTCAGTTTTTATGGCCAAAATGTGCTTTTCAGGGGCTGAAAAGCATGTTTTGGCCGAGTATGATAATTTTCATTAAAACTTGATTTCTATCCATTTGAATGATGCCAAATGAATAACTTACTTGAATTGGACCATTTTACACTATGTCCATTGTAGATTTGTGTCTCTGACAGTTCGTTTGGTTGCAGGGGACATATTCAGTTTTTATGGCCAAAATGTGCTTTTCAGGGGCTGAAAAGCATGTTTTGGCCGAATATGATAATTTTCATTAAAACTTGATTTCTATCACTTCGAATGATGCCAAATGAATAACTTACTTGAATTGGACCATTTTACACTATGTCCATTGTAGATTTGTGTCTCTGACAGTTCGTTTGGTTGCAGGGGACATATTCAGTTTTTATGGCCAAAATGTGCTTTTCAGGGGCTGAAAAGCATGTTTTGGCCGAATATGATAATTTTCATTAAAACTTGATTTCTATCACTTCGAATGATGCCAAATGAATAACTTACTTGAATTGGACAATTTTACACTATGTCCATTGTAGATTTGTGTCTCCGACAGTTTGTTTGGTTGCAGGGGACATTTTCAGTTTTTATGGCCAAAATGTGCTTTTCAGGGGCTGAAAAGCATGTTTTGGCCGAGTATGATAATTTTCATTAAAACTTGATTTCTATCCATTTGAATGATGCCAAATGAATAACTTACTTGAATTGGACCATTTTACACTATGTCCATTGTAGATTTGTGTCTCTGACAGTTCGTTTGGTTGCAGGGGACATATTCAGTTTTTATGGCCAAAATGTGCTTTTCAGGGGCTGAAAAGCATGTTTTGGCCGAGTTTGATAATTTTCATTAAAACTTAATTTCTATCACTTCGAATGATGCCAAATGAATAATTTACTTGAATTGGACCATTTTACACTATGTCCATTGTAGATTTGTATCTATGACAGTTCGTTTGGTTGCAGGGGACATATTCAGTTTTTATGGCCAAAATGTGCTTTTCAGGGGCTGAAAAGCACGTTTTGGCAGAATATGATAATTTTCATTAAAACTTGATTTCTATCCATTCGAATGATGCCAAATGAATATCTTACTTGAATTGGACCATTTTACACTATGTCCATTGTAGATTTGTTTCTCTGACAGTTCGTTTGGTTGCAGGGGACATATTCAGTTTTTATGGCCAAAATGTGCTTTTCAGGGGCTGAAAAGCATGTTTTGGCCGAGTATGATAATTTTCATTAAAACTTGATTTCTATCACTTCGAATGATGCCAAATGAATAACTTACTTGAATTGGACCATTTTACACTATGTCCATTGTAGATTTGTGTCTCTGACAGTTCGTTTGGTTGCAGGGGACATTTTCAGTTTTTATGGCCAAAATGTGCTTTTCAGAGGCTGAAAAGCATGTTTTGGCAGAGTATGATAATTTTCATTAAAACTTAATTTCTATCACTTCGAATGATGCCAAATGAATAACTTACTTGAATTGGACCATTTTACACTATGTCCATTGTAGATTTGTGTCTCTGACAGTTCGTTTGGTTGCAGGGGACATATTCAGTTTTTATGGCCAAAATGTGCTTGTCAGGGGCTGAAAAGCATGTTTTGGCCGAATATGATAATTTTCATTAAAACTTGATTTCTATCACTTCGAATGATGCCAAATGAATAACTTACTTGAATTGGACCATTTTACACTATGTCCATTGTAGATTTGTGTCTCTGACAGTTCGTTTGGTTGCAGGGGACATATTCAGTTTTTATGGCCAAAATGTTCTTTTCAGGGGCTGAAAAGCATGTTTTGGCCGAATATGATAATTTTCATTAAAACTTGATTTCTATCACTTCGAATGATGCCAAATGAATAACTTACTTGAATTGGACCATTTTACACTATGTCCATTGTAGATTTGTGTCTCTGACAGTTCGTTTGGTTGCAGGGGACATATTAAGTTTTTATGGCCAAAATGTGCTTTTCAGGGGCTGAAAAGCATGTTTTGGCCGAGTATGATAATTTTCATTAAAACTTGATTTCTATCACTTCGAATGATGCCAAATGAATAACTTACTTGAATTGGACCATTTTACACTATGTCCATTGTAGATTTGTGTCTCCGACAGTTCGTTTGGTTGCAGGGGACATTTTCAGTTTTTATGGCCAAAATGTGCTTTTCAGGGGCTGAAAAGCATGTTTTGGCCGAATATGATAATTTTCATTAAAACTTGATTTCTATCACTTCGAATGATGCCAAATGAATAACTTACTTGAATTGGACCATTTTACACTATGTCCATTGTAGATTTGTGTCTCCGACAGTTTGTTTGGTTGCAGGGGACATTTTCAGTTTTTATGGCCAAAATGTGCTTTTCAGGGGCTGAAAAGCATGTTTTGGCCGAGTATGATAATTTTCATTAAAACTTGATTTCTATCCATTTGAATGATGCCAAATGAATAACTTACTTGAATTGGACCATTTTACACTATGTCCATTGTAGATTTGTGTCTCTGACAGTTCGTTTGGTTGCAGGGGACATATTCAGTTTTTATGGCCAAAATGTGCTTTTCAGGGGCTGAAAAGCATGTTTTGGCCGAATATGATAATTTTCATTAAAACTTGATTTCTATCACTTCGAATGATGCCAAATGAATAACTTACTTGAATTGGACCATTTTACACTATGTCCATTGTAGATTTGTGTCTCTGACAGTTCGTTTGGTTGCAGGGGACATATTCAGTTTTTATGGCCAAAATGTGCTTTTCAGGGGCTGAAAAGCATGTTTTGGCCGAATATGATAATTTTCATTAAAACTTGATTTCTATCACTTCGAATGATGCCAAATGAATAACTTACTTGAATTGGACCATTTTACACTATGTCCATTGTAGATTTGTGTCTCCGACAGTTTGTTTGGTTGCAGGGGACATTTTCAGTTTTTATGGCCAAAATGTGCTTTTCAGGGGCTGAAAAGCATGTTTTGGCCGAGTATGATAATTTTCATTAAAACTTGATTTCTATCCATTTGAATGATGCCAAATGAATATCTTACTTGAATTGGACCATTTTACACTATGTCCATTGTAGATTTGTTTCTCTGACAGTTCGTTTGGTTGCAGGGGACATATTCAGTTTTTATGGCCAAAATGTGCTTTTCAGGGGCTGAAAAGCATGTTTTGGCCGAGTATGATAATTTTCATTAAAACTTGATTTCTATCACTTCGAATGATGCCAAATGAATAACTTACTTGAATTGGACCATTTTACACTATGTCCATTGTAGATTTGTGTCTCTGACAGTTCGTTTGGTTGCAGGGGACATTTTCAGTTTTTATGGCCAAAATGTGCTTTTCAGAGGCTGAAAAGCATGTTTTGGCAGAGTATGATAATTTTCATTAAAACTTAATTTCTATCACTTCGAATGATGCCAAATGAATAACTTACTTGAATTGGACCATTTTACACTATGTCCATTGTAGATTTGTGTCTCTGACAGTTCGTTTGGTTGCAGGGGACATATTCAGTTTTTATGGCCAAAATGTGCTTTTCAGGGGCTGAAAAGCATGTTTTGGCCGAATATGATAATTTTCATTAAAACTTGATTTCTATCACTTCGAATGATGCCAAATGAATAACTTACTTGAATTGGACCATTTTACACTATGTCCATTGTAGATTTGTGTCTCTGACAGTTCGTTTGGTTGCAGGGGACATATTCAGTTTTTATGGCCAAAATGTTCTTTTCAGGGGCTGAAAAGCATGTTTTGGCCGAATATGATAATTTTCATTAAAACTTGATTTCTATCACTTCGAATGATGCCAAATGAATAACTTACTTGAATTGGACCATTTTACACTATGTCCATTGTAGATTTGTGTCTCTGACAGTTCGTTTGGTTGCAGGGGACATATTAAGTTTTTATGGCCAAAATGTGCTTTTCAGGGGCTGAAAAGCATGTTTTGGCCGAGTATGATACTTTTCATTAAAACTTGATTTCTATCACTTCGAATGATGCCAAATGAATAACTTACTTGAATTGGACCATTTTACACTATGTCCATTGTAGATTTGTGTCTCCGACAGTTCGTTTGGTTGCAGGGGACATTTTCAGTTTTTATGGCCAAAATGTGCTTTTCAGGGGCTGAAAAGCATGTTTTGGCCGAATATGATAATTTTCATTAAAACTTGATTTCTATCACTTCGAATGATGCCAAATGAATAACTTACTTGAATTGGACCATTTTACACTATGTCCATTGTAGATTTGTGTCTCCGACAGTTTGTTTGGTTGCAGGGGACATTTTCAGTTTTTATGGCCAAAATGTGCTTTTCAGGGGCTGAAAAGCATGTTTTGGCCGAGTATGATAATTTTCATTAAAACTTGATTTCTATCCATTTGAATGATGCCAAATGAATAACTTACTTGAATTGGACCATTTTACACTATGTCCAATGTAGATTTGTGTCTCTGACAGTTCGTTTGGTTGCAGGGGACATATTCAGTTTTTATGGCCAAAATGTGCTTTTCAGGGGCTGAAAAGCATGTTTTGGCCGAATATGATAATTTTCATTAAAACTTGATTTCTATCACTTCGAATGATGCCAAATGAATAACTTACTTGAATTGGACCATTTTACACTATGTCCATTGTAGATTTGTGTCTCTGACAGTTCGTTTGGTTGCAGGGGACATATTCAGTTTTTATGGCCAAAATGTGCTTTTCAGGGGCTGAAAAGCATGTTTTGGCCGAATATGATAATTTTCATTAAAACTTGATTTCTATCACTTCGAATGATGCCAAATGAATAACTTACTTGAATTGGACCATTTTACACTATGTCCATTGTAGATTTGTGTCTCCGACAGTTTGTTTGGTTGCAGGGGACATTTTCAGTTTTTATGGCCAAAATGTGCTTTTCAGGGGCTGAAAAGCATGTTTTGGCCGAGTATGATAATTTTCATTAAAACTTGATTTCTATCCATTTGAATGATGCCAAATGAATAACTTACTTGAATTGGACCATTTTACACTATGTCCATTGTAGATTTGTGTCTCTGACAGTTCGTTTGGTTGCAGGGGACATATTCAGTTTTTATGGCCAAAATGTGCTTTTCAGGGGCTGAAAAGCATGTTTTGGCCGAGTTTGATAATTTTCATTAAAACTTAATTTCTATCACTTCGAATGATGCCAAATGAATAATTTACTTGAATTGGACCATTTTATACTATGTCCATTGTAGATTTGTATCTCTGACAGTTCGTTTGGTTGCAGGGGACATATTCAGTTTTTATGGCCAAAATGTGCTTTTCAGGGGCTGAAAAGCACGTTTTGGCAGAATATGATAATTTTCATTAAAACTTGATTTCTATCCATTCGAATGATGCCAAATGAATATCTTACTTGAATTGGACCATTTTACACTATGTCCATTGTAGATTTGTTTCTCTGACAGTTCGTTTGGTTGCAGGGGACATATTCAGTTTTTATGGCCAAAATGTGCTTTTCAGGGGCTGAAAAGCATGTTTTGGCCGAGTATGATAATTTTCATTAAAACTTGATTTCTATCACTTCGAATGATGCCAAATGAATAACTTACTTGAATTGGACCATTTTACACTATGTCCATTGTAGATTTGTGTCTCTGACAGTTCGTTTGGTTGCAGGGGACATTTTCAGTTTTTATGGCCAAAATGTGCTTTTCAGAGGCTGAAAAGCATGTTTTGGCAGAGTATGATAATTTTCATTAAAACTTAATTTCTATCACTTCGAATGATGCCAAATGAATAACTTATTTGTATTGGACCATTTTACACATATGTCCATTGTAGATTTGTGTCTCCGACAGTGTTTGGTTGAGGGGACATTTTCAGTTTTTATGGCCAAAATGTGCTTTTCAGGGGCTGAAAAGCATGTTTTGGCCGAGTATGATAATTTTCATTAAAACTTGATTTCTATCCATTTGAATGATGCCAAATGAATAACTTACTTGAATTGGACCATTTTACACTATGTCCATTGTAGATTTGTGTCTCTGACAGTTCGTTTGGTTGCAGGGGACATATTCAGTTTTTATGGCCAAAATGTGCTTTTCAGGGGCTGAAAAGCATGTTTTGGCCGAATATGATAATTTTCATTAAAACTTGATTTCTATCACTTCGAATGATGCCAAATGAATAACTTACTTGAATTGGACCATTTTACACTATGTCCATTGTAGATTTGTGTCTCTGACAGTTCGTTTGGTTGCAGGGGACATATTAAGTTTTTATGGACAAAATGTGCTTTTCAGGGGCTGAAAAGCATGTTTTGGCCGAGTATGATAATTTTCATTAAAACTTGATTTCTATCACTTCGAATGATGCCAAATGAATAACTTACTTGAATTGGACCATTTTACACTATGTCCATTGTAGATTTGTGTCTCCGACAGTTCGTTTGGTTGCAGGGGACATTTTCAGTTTTTATGGCCAAAATTTGCTTTTCAGGGGCTGAAAAGCATGTTTTGGCCGAATATGATAATTTTCATTAAAACTTGATTTCTATCACTTCGAATGATGCCAAATGAATAACTTACTTGAATTGGACCATTTTACACTATGTCCATTGTAGATTTGTGTCCCTGACAGTTTGTTTGGTTGCAGGGGACATTTTCAGTTTTTATGGCCAAAATGTGCTTTTCAGGGGCTGAAAAGCATGTTTTGGCCGAGTATGATAATTTTCATTAAAACTTGATTTCTATCCATTTGAATGATGCCAAATGAATAACTTACTTGAATTGGACCATTTTACACTATGTCCATTGTAGATTTGTGTCTCTGACAGTTCGTTTGGTTGCAGGGGACATATTCAGTTTTTATGGCCAAAATGTGCTTTTCAGGGGCTGAAAAGCATGTTTTTGCCGAATATGATAATTTTCATTAAAACTTGATTTCTATCACTTCGAATGATGCCAAATGAATAACTTACTTGAATTGGACCATTTTACACTATGTCCATTGTAGATTTGTGTCTCTGACAGTTCGTTTGGTTGCAGGGGACATTTTCAGTTTTTATGGCCAAAATGTGCTTTTCAGTGGCTGAAAAGCATGTTTTGGCCGAGTATGATAATTTTCATTAAAACTTGATTTCTATCACTTCGAATGATGCCAAATGAATAACTTACTTGAATTGGACCATTTTACACTATGTCCATTGTAGATTTGTGTCTCTGACAGTTCGTTTGGTTGCAGGGGACATATTCAGTTTTTATGGCCAAAATGTGCTTTTCAGGGGCTGAAAAGCATGTTTTGGCCGAATATGATAATTTTCATTAAAACTTGATTTCTATCACTTCGAATGATGCCAAATGAATAAATTACTTGAATTGGACCATTTTACACTATGTCCATTGTAGATTTGTGTCTCTGACAGTTCGTTTGGTTGCAGGGGACATTTTCAGTTTTTATGGCCAAAGTGTGCTTTTCAGGGGCTGAAAAGCATGTTTTAGCCGAGTATGATAATTTTCATTAAAACTTGATTTCTATCCATTTGAATGATGCCAAATGAATAACTTACTTGAATTGGACCATTTTACACTATGTCCATTGTAGATTTGTGTCTCCGACAGTTCGTTTGGTTGCAGGGGACATATTCAGTTTTTATGGCCAAAATGTGCTTTTCAGGGGCTGAAAAGCATGTTTTGGCCGAATATGATAATTTTCATTAAAACTTGATTTCTATCACTTCGAATGATGCCAAATGAATAACTTACTTGAATTGGACCATTTTACACTATGTCCATTGTAGATTTGTGTCTCTGACAGTTCGTTTGGTTGCAGGGGACATATTCAGTTTTTATGGCCAAAATGTGCTTTTCAGGGGCTGAAAAGCATGTTTTGGCCGAATATGATAATTTTCATTAAAACTTGATTTCTATCACTTCGAATGATGCCAAATGAATAACTTACTTGAATTGGACCATTTTACACTATGTCCATTGTAGATTTGTGTCTCTGACAGTTTGTTTGGTTGCAGGGGACATTTTCAGTTTTTATGGCCAAAATGTGCTTTTCAGGGGCTGAAAAGCATGTTTTGGCCGAGTATGATAATTTTCATTAAAACTTGATTTCTATCACTTCGAATGATGCCAAATGAATAACTTACTTGAATTGGACCATTTTACACTATGTCCATTGTAGATTTGTGTCTCTGACAGTTCGTTTGGTTGCAGGGGACATTTTCAGTTTTTATGGCCAAAGTGTGCTTTTCAGGGGCTGAAAAGCATGTTTTAGCCGAGTATGATAATTTTCATTAAAACTTGATTTCTATCCATTTGAATGATGCCAAATGAATAACTTACTTGAATTGGACCATTTTACACAATGTCCATTGTAGATTTGTGTCTCTGACAGTTCGTTTGGTTGCAGGGGACATATTCAGTTTTTATGGCCAAAATGTGCTTTTCAGGGGCTGAAAAGCATGTTTTGGCCGAATATGATAATTTTCATTAAAACTTGATTTCTATCACTTCGAATGATGCCAAATGAATAATTTACTTGAATTGGACCATTTTATACTATGTCCATTGTAGATTTGTATCTCTGACAGTTCGTTTGGTTGCAGGGGACATATTCAGTTTTTATGGCCAAAATGTGCTTTTCAGGGGCTGAAAAGCACGTTTTGGCAGAATATGATAATTTTCATTAAAACTTGATTTCTATCCATTCGAATGATGCCAAATGAATATCTTACTTGAATTGGACCATTTTACACTATGTCCATTGTAGATTTGTTTCTCTGACAGTTCGTTTGGTTGCAGGGGACATATTCAGTTTTTATGGCCAAAATGTGCTTTTCAGGGGCTGAAAAGCATGTTTTGGCCGAGTATGATAATTTTCATTAAAACTTGATTTCTATCACTTCGAATGATGCCAAATGAATAACTTACTTGAATTGGACCATTTTACACTATGTCCATTGTAGATTTGTGTCTCTGACAGTTCGTTTGGTTGCAGGGGACATTTTCAGTTTTTATGGCCAAAATGTGCTTTTCAGAGGCTGAAAAGCATGTTTTGGCAGAGTATGATAATTTTCATTAAAACTTAATTTCTATCACTTCGAATGATGCCAAATGAATAACTTATTTGAATTGGACCATTTTACACATATGTCCATTGTAGATTTGTGTCTCCGACAGTGTTTGGTTGAGGGGACATTTTCAGTTTTTATGGCCAAAATGTGCTTTTCAGGGGCTGAAAAGCATGTTTTGGCCGAGTATGATAATTTTCATTAAAACTTGATTTCTATCCATTTGAATGATGCCAAATGAATAACTTACTTGAATTGGACCATTTTACACTATGTCCATTGTAGATTTGTGTCTCTGACAGTTCGTTTGGTTGCAGGGGACATATTAAGTTTTTATGGACAAAATGTGCTTTTCAGGGGCTGAAAAGCATGTTTTGGCCGAGTATGATAATTTTCATTAAAACTTGATTTCTATCACTTCGAATGATGCCAAATGAATAACTTACTTGAATTGGACCATTTTACACTATGTCCATTGTAGATTTGTGTCTCCGACAGTTCGTTTGGTTGCAGGGGACATTTTCAGTTTTTATGGCCAAAATTTGCTTTTCAGGGGCTGAAAAGCATGTTTTGGCCGAATATGATAATTTTCATTAAAACTTGATTTCTATCACTTCGAATGATGCCAAATGAATAACTTACTTGAATTGGACCATTTTACACTATGTCCATTGTAGATTTGTGTCCCTGACAGTTTGTTTGGTTGCAGGGGACATTTTCAGTTTTTATGGCCAAAATGTGCTTTTCAGGGGCTGAAAAGCATGTTTTGGCCGAGTATGATAATTTTCATTAAAACTTGATTTCTATCCATTTGAATGATGCCAAATGAATAACTTACTTGAATTGGACCATTTTACACTATGTCCATTGTAGATTTGTGTCTCTGACAGTTCGTTTGGTTGCAGGGGACATATTCAGTTTTTATGGCCAAAATGTGCTTTTCAGGGGCTGAAAAGCATGTTTTGGCCGAATATGATAATTTTCATTAAAACTTGATTTCTATCACTTCGAATGATGCCAAATGAATAACTTACTTGAATTGGACCATTTTACACTATGTCCATTGTAGATTTGTGTCTCTGACAGTTCGTTTGGTTGCAGGGGACATATTCAATTTTTATGGCCAAAATGTGCTTCAGGGGCTGAAAAGCATGTTTTGGCCGAATATGATAATTTTCATTAAAACTTGATTTCTATCACTTCGAATGATGCCAGATGAATAACTTACTTGAATTGGACCATTTTACACTATGTCCATTGTAGATTTGTGTCTCTGACAGTTCGTTTGGTTGCAGGGGACATATTCAGTTTTTATGGCCAAAATGTGCTTTTCAGGGGCTGAAAAGCATGTTTTGGCCGAATATGATAATTTTCATTAAAACTTGATTTCTATCACTTCGAATGATGCCAAATGAATAACTTACTTGAATTGGACCATTTTACCTATGTCCATTGTAGATTTGTGTCTCCGACAGTTTGTTTGGTTGCAGGGGACATTTTCAGTTTTTATGGCCAAAATGTGCTTTTCAGGGGCTGAAAAGCATGTTTTGGCCGAGTATGATAATTTTCATTAAAACTTGATTTCTATCCATTTGAATGATGCCAAATGAATAACTTACTTGAATTGGACCATTTTACACTATGTCCATTGTAGATTTGTGTCTCTGACAGTTCGTTTGGTTGCAGGGGACATATTCAGTTTTTATGGCCAAAATGTGCTTTTCAGGGGCTGAAAAGCATGTTTTGGCCGAATATGATAATTTTCATTAAAACTTGATTTCTATCACTTCGAATGATGCCAAATGAATAACTTACTTGAATTGGACCATTTTACACTATGTCCATTGTAGATTTGTGTCTCCGACAGTTTGTTTGGTTGCAGGGGACATTTTCAGTTTTTATGGCCAAAATGTGCTTTTCAGGGGCTGAAAAGCATGTTTTGGCCGAGTATGATAATTTTCATTAAAACTTGATTTCTATCCATTTGAATGATGCCAAATGAATAACTTACTTGAATTGGACCATTTTACACTATGTCCATTGTAGATTTGTGTCTCTGACAGTTCGTTTGGTTGCAGGGGACATATTCAGTTTTTATGGCCAAAATGTGCTTTTCAGGGGCTGAAAAGCATGTTTTGGCCGAATATGATAATTTTCATTAAAACTTGATTTCTATCACTTCGAATGATGCCAAATGAATAACTTACTTGAATTGGACCATTTTACACTATGTCCATTGTAGATTTGTGTCTCTGACAGTTCGTTTGGTTGCAGGGGACATATTAAGTTTTTATGGCCAAAATGTGCTTTTCAGGGGCTGAAAAGCATGTTTTGGCCGAGTATGATAATTTTCATTAAAACTTGATTTCTATCCATTTGAATGATGCCAAATGAATAACTTACTTGAATTGGACCATTTTACACTATGTCCATTGTAGATTTGTGTCTCTGACAGTTCGTTTGGTTGCAGGGGACATATTCAGTTTTTATGGCCAAAATGTGCTTTTCAGGGGCTGAAAAGCATGTTTTGGCCGAATATGATAATTTTCATTAAAACTTGATTTCTATCACTTCGAATGATGCCAAATGAATAACTTACTTGAATTGGACCATTTTACACTATGTCCATTGTAGATTTGTGTCTCTGACAGTTCGTTTGGTTGCAGGGGACATATTAAGTTTTTATGGCCAAAATGTGCTTTTCAGGGCCTGAAAAGCATGTTTTGGCCGAGTATGATAATTTTCATTAAAACTTGATTTCTATCCATTTGAATGATGCCAAATGAATAACTTACTTGAATTGGACCATTTTACACTATGTCCATTGTAGATTTGTGTCTCTGACAGTTCGTTTATTTGCAGGGGACATTTTCAGTTTTTATGGCCAAAATGTGCTTTTCAGGGGCTGAAAAGCATGTTTTGGCCGAATATGATAATTTTCATTAAAACTTGATTTCTATCACTTCGAATGATGCCAAATGAATAACTTACTTGAATTGGACCATTTTACACTATGTCCATTGTAGATTTGTGTCTCCGAAAGTTCGTTTGGTTGCAGGGGACATTTTCAGTTTTTATGGCCAAAATGTGCTTTTCAGGGGCTGAAAAGCATGTTTTGGCCGAGTATGATAATTTTCATTAAAACTTGATTTCTATCCATTTGAATGATGCCAAATGAATAACTTACTTGAATTGGACCATTTTACACTATGTCCATTGTAGATTTGTGTCTCTGACAGTTCGTTTGGTTGCAGGGGACATATTCAGTTTTTATGGCCAAAATGTGCTTTTCAGGGGCTGAAAAGCATGTTTTGGCCGAATATGATAATTTTCATTAAAACTTGATTTCTATCACTTCGAATGATGCCAAATGAATAACTTACTTGAATTGGACCATTTTACACTATGTCCATTGTAGATTTGTGTCTCTGACAGTTCGTTTGGTTGCAGGGGACATATTCAATTTTTATGGCCAAAATGTGCTTCAGGGGCTGAAAAGCATGTTTTGGCCGAGTATGATAATTTTCATTAAAACTTGATTTCTATCCATTTGAATGATGCCAAATGAATAACTTACTTGAATTGGACCATTTTACACTATGTCCATTGTAGATTTGTGTCTCTGACAGTTCGTTTGGTTGCAGGGGACATATTCAGTTTTTATGGCCAAAATGTGCTTTTCAGGGGCTGAAAAGCATGTTTTGGCCGAATATGATAATTTTCATTAAAACTTGATTTCTATCACTTCGAATGATGCCAAATGAATAACTTACTTGAATTGGACCATTTTACACTATGTCCATTGTAGATTTGTGTCTCTGACAGTTCGTTTGGTTGCAGGGGACATATTCAGTTTTTATGGCCAAAATGTGCTTTTCAGGGGCTGAAAAGCATGTTTTGGCCGAATATGATAATTTTCATTAAAACTTGATTTCTATCACTTCGAATGATGCCAAATGAATAACTTACTTGAATTGGACCATTTTACACTATGTCCATTGTAGATTTGTGTCTCCGACAGTTTGTTTGGTTGCAGGGGACATTTTCAGTTTTTATGGCCAAAATGTGCTTTTCAGGGGCTGAAAAGCATGTTTTGGCCGAGTATGATAATTTTCATTAAAACTTGATTTCTATCCATTTGAATGATGCCAAATGAATAACTTACTTGAATTGGACCATTTTACACTATGTCCATTGTAGATTTGTGTCTCTGACAGTTCGTTTGGTTGCAGGGGACATATTCAGTTTTTATGGCCAAAATGTGCTTTTCAGGGGCTGAAAAGCATGTTTTGGCCGAGTTTGATAATTTTCATTAAAACTTAATTTCTATCACTTCGAATGATGCCAAATGAATAATTTACTTGAATTGGACCATTTTATACTATGTCCATTGTAGATTTGTATCTCTGACAGTTCGTTTGGTTGCAGGGGACATATTCAGTTTTTATGGCCAAAATGTGCTTTTCAGGGGCTGAAAAGCACGTTTTGGCAGAATATGATAATTTTCATTAAAACTTGATTTCTATCCATTCGAATGATGCCAAATGAATATCTTACTTGAATTGGACCATTTTACACTATGTCCATTGTAGATTTGTTTCTCTGACAGTTCGTTTGGTTGCAGGGGACATATTCAGTTTTTATGGCCAAAATGTGCTTTTCAGGGGCTGAAAAGCATGTTTTGGCCGAGTATGATAATTTTCATTAAAACTTGATTTCTATCACTTCGAATGATGCCAAATGAATAACTTACTTGAATTGGACCATTTTACACTATGTCCATTGTAGATTTGTGTCTCTGACAGTTCGTTTGGTTGCAGGGGACATTTTCAGTTTTTATGGCCAAAATGTGCTTTTCAGAGGCTGAAAAGCATGTTTTGGCAGAGTATGATAATTTTCATTAAAACTTAATTTCTATCACTTCGAATGATGCCAAATGAATAACTTATTTGTATTGGACCATTTTACACATATGTCCATTGTAGATTTGTGTCTCCGACAGTGTTTGGTTGAGGGGACATTTTCAGTTTTTATGGCCAAAATGTGCTTTTCAGGGGCTGAAAAGCATGTTTTGGCCGAGTATGATAATTTTCATTAAAACTTGATTTCTATCCATTTGAATGATGCCAAATGAATAACTTACTTGAATTGGACCATTTTACACTATGTCCATTGTAGATTTGTGTCTCTGACAGTTCGTTTGGTTGCAGGGGACATATTCAGTTTTTATGGCCAAAATGTGCTTTTCAGGGGCTGAAAAGCATGTTTTGGCCGAATATGATAATTTTCATTAAAACTTGATTTCTATCACTTCGAATGATGCCAAATGAATAACTTACTTGAATTGGACCATTTTACACTATGTCCATTGTAGATTTGTGTCTCTGACAGTTCGTTTGGTTGCAGGGGACATATTAAGTTTTTATGGACAAAATGTGCTTTTCAGGGGCTGAAAAGCATGTTTTGGCCGAGTATGATAATTTTCATTAAAACTTGATTTCTATCACTTCGAATGATGCCAAATGAATAACTTACTTGAATTGGACCATTTTACACTATGTCCATTGTAGATTTGTGTCTCCGACAGTTCGTTTGGTTGCAGGGGACATTTTCAGTTTTTATGGCCAAAATTTGCTTTTCAGGGGCTGAAAAGCATGTTTTGGCCGAATATGATAATTTTCATTAAAACTTGATTTCTATCACTTCGAATGATGCCAAATGAATAACTTACTTGAATTGGACCATTTTACACTATGTCCATTGTAGATTTGTGTCCCTGACAGTTTGTTTGGTTGCAGGGGACATTTTCAGTTTTTATGGCCAAAATGTGCTTTTCAGGGGCTGAAAAGCATGTTTTGGCCGAGTATGATAATTTTCATTAAAACTTGATTTCTATCCATTTGAATGATGCCAAATGAATAACTTACTTGAATTGGACCATTTTACACTATGTCCATTGTAGATTTGTGTCTCTGACAGTTCGTTTGGTTGCAGGGGACATATTCAGTTTTTATGGCCAAAATGTGCTTTTCAGGGGCTGAAAAGCATGTTTTTGCCGAATATGATAATTTTCATTAAAACTTGATTTCTATCACTTCGAATGATGCCAAATGAATAACTTACTTGAATTGGACCATTTTACACTATGTCCATTGTAGATTTGTGTCTCTGACAGTTCGTTTGGTTGCAGGGGACATTTTCAGTTTTTATGGCCAAAATGTGCTTTTCAGTGGCTGAAAAGCATGTTTTGGCCGAGTATGATAATTTTCATTAAAACTTGATTTCTATCACTTCGAATGATGCCAAATGAATAACTTACTTGAATTGGACCATTTTACACTATGTCCATTGTAGATTTGTGTCTCTGACAGTTCGTTTGGTTGCAGGGGACATATTCAGTTTTTATGGCCAAAATGTGCTTTTCAGGGGCTGAAAAGCATGTTTTGGCCGAATATGATAATTTTCATTAAAACTTGATTTCTATCACTTCGAATGATGCCAAATGAATAAATTACTTGAATTGGACCATTTTACACTATGTCCATTGTAGATTTGTGTCTCTGACAGTTCGTTTGGTTGCAGGGGACATTTTCAGTTTTTATGGCCAAAGTGTGCTTTTCAGGGGCTGAAAAGCATGTTTTAGCCGAGTATGATAATTTTCATTAAAACTTGATTTCTATCCATTTGAATGATGCCAAATGAATAACTTACTTGAATTGGACCATTTTACACTATGTCCATTGTAGATTTGTGTCTCCGACAGTTCGTTTGGTTGCAGGGGACATATTCAGTTTTTATGGCCAAAATGTGCTTTTCAGGGGCTGAAAAGCATGTTTTGGCCGAATATGATAATTTTCATTAAAACTTGATTTCTATCACTTCGAATGATGCCAAATGAATAACTTACTTGAATTGGACCATTTTACACTATGTCCATTGTAGATTTGTGTCTCTGACAGTTCGTTTGGTTGCAGGGGACATATTCAGTTTTTATGGCCAAAATGTGCTTTTCAGGGGCTGAAAAGCATGTTTTGGCCGAATATGATAATTTTCATTAAAACTTGATTTCTATCACTTCGAATGATGCCAAATGAATAACTTACTTGAATTGGACCATTTTACACTATGTCCATTGTAGATTTGTGTCTCCGACAGTTTGTTTGGTTGCAGGGGACATTTTCAGTTTTTATGGCCAAAATGTGCTTTTCAGGGGCTGAAAAGCATGTTTTGGCCGAGTATGATAATTTTCATTAAAACTTGATTTCTATCACTTCGAATGATGCCAAATGAATAACTTACTTGAATTGGACCATTTTACACTATGTCCATTGTAGATTTGTGTCTCTGACAGTTCGTTTGGTTGCAGGGGACATTTTCAGTTTTTATGGCCAAAGTGTGCTTTTCAGGGGCTGAAAAGCATGTTTTAGCCGAGTATGATAATTTTCATTAAAACTTGATTTCTATCCATTTGAATGATGCCAAATGAATAACTTACTTGAATTGGACCATTTTACACAATGTCCATTGTAGATTTGTGTCTCTGACAGTTCGTTTGGTTGCAGGGGACATATTCAGTTTTTATGGCCAAAATGTGCTTTTCAGGGGCTGAAAAGCATGTTTTGGCCGAATATGATAATTTTCATTAAAACTTGATTTCTATCACTTCGAATGATGCCAAATGAATAATTTACTTGAATTGGACCATTTTATACTATGTCCATTGTAGATTTGTATCTCTGACAGTTCGTTTGGTTGCAGGGGACATATTCAGTTTTTATGGCCAAAATGTGCTTTTCAGGGGCTGAAAAGCACGTTTTGGCAGAATATGATAATTTTCATTAAAACTTGATTTCTATCCATTCGAATGATGCCAAATGAATATCTTACTTGAATTGGACCATTTTACACTATGTCCATTGTAGATTTGTTTCTCTGACAGTTCGTTTGGTTGCAGGGGACATATTCAGTTTTTATGGCCAAAATGTGCTTTTCAGGGGCTGAAAAGCATGTTTTGGCCGAGTATGATAATTTTCATTAAAACTTGATTTCTATCACTTCGAATGATGCCAAATGAATAACTTACTTGAATTGGACCATTTTACACTATGTCCATTGTAGATTTGTGTCTCTGACAGTTCGTTTGGTTGCAGGGGACATTTTCAGTTTTTATGGCCAAAATGTGCTTTTCAGAGGCTGAAAAGCATGTTTTGGCAGAGTATGATAATTTTCATTAAAACTTAATTTCTATCACTTCGAATGATGCCAAATGAATAACTTATTTGAATTGGACCATTTTACACATATGTCCATTGTAGATTTGTGTCTCCGACAGTGTTTGGTTGAGGGGACATTTTCAGTTTTTATGGCCAAAATGTGCTTTTCAGGGGCTGAAAAGCATGTTTTGGCCGAGTATGATAATTTTCATTAAAACTTGATTTCTATCCATTTGAATGATGCCAAATGAATAACTTACTTGAATTGGACCATTTTACACTATGTCCATTGTAGATTTGTGTCTCTGACAGTTCGTTTGGTTGCAGGGGACATATTAAGTTTTTATGGACAAAATGTGCTTTTCAGGGGCTGAAAAGCATGTTTTGGCCGAGTATGATAATTTTCATTAAAACTTGATTTCTATCACTTCGAATGATGCCAAATGAATAACTTACTTGAATTGGACCATTTTACACTATGTCCATTGTAGATTTGTGTCTCCGACAGTTCGTTTGGTTGCAGGGGACATTTTCAGTTTTTATGGCCAAAATTTGCTTTTCAGGGGCTGAAAAGCATGTTTTGGCCGAATATGATAATTTTCATTAAAACTTGATTTCTATCACTTCGAATGATGCCAAATGAATAACTTACTTGAATTGGACCATTTTACACTATGTCCATTGTAGATTTGTGTCCCTGACAGTTTGTTTGGTTGCAGGGGACATTTTCAGTTTTTATGGCCAAAATGTGCTTTTCAGGGGCTGAAAAGCATGTTTTGGCCGAGTATGATAATTTTCATTAAAACTTGATTTCTATCCATTTGAATGATGCCAAATGAATAACTTACTTGAATTGGACCATTTTACACTATGTCCATTGTAGATTTGTGTCTCTGACAGTTCGTTTGGTTGCAGGGGACATATTCAGTTTTTATGGCCAAAATGTGCTTTTCAGGGGCTGAAAAGCATGTTTTTGCCGAATATGATAATTTTCATTAAAACTTGATTTCTATCACTTCGAATGATGCCAAATGAATAACTTACTTGAATTGGACCATTTTACACTATGTCCATTGTAGATTTGTGTCTCTGACAGTTCGTTTGGTTGCAGGGGACATTTTCAGTTTTTATGGCCAAAATGTGCTTTTCAGTGGCTGAAAAGCATGTTTTGGCCGAGTATGATAATTTTCATTAAAACTTGATTTCTATCACTTCGAATGATGCCAAATGAATAACTTACTTGAATTGGACCATTTTACACTATGTCCATTGTAGATTTGTGTCTCTGACAGTTCGTTTGGTTGCAGGGGACATATTCAGTTTTTATGGCCAAAATGTGCTTTTCAGGGGCTGAAAAGCATGTTTTGGCCGAATATGATAATTTTCATTAAAACTTGATTTCTATCACTTCGAATGATGCCAAATGAATAAATTACTTGAATTGGACCATTTTACACTATGTCCATTGTAGATTTGTGTCTCTGACAGTTCGTTTGGTTGCAGGGGACATTTTCAGTTTTTATGGCCAAAGTGTGCTTTTCAGGGGCTGAAAAGCATGTTTTGGCCGAGTATGATAATTTTCATTAAAACTTGATTTCTATCCATTTGAATGATGCCAAATGAATAACTTACTTGAATTGGACCATTTTACACTATGTCCATTGTAGATTTGTGTCTCTGACAGTTCGTTTGGTTGCAGGGGACATATTCAGTTTTTATGGCAAAAATGTGCTTTTCAGGGGCTGAAAAGCATGTTTTTGCCGAATATGATAATTTTCATTAAAACTTGATTTCTATCACTTCGAATGATGCCAAATGAATAACTTACTTGAATTGGACCATTTTACACTATGTCCATTGTAGATTTGTGTCTCTGACAGTTCGTTTGGTTGCAGGGGACATTTTCAGTTTTTATGGCCAAAATGTGCTTTTCAGTGGCTGAAAAGCATGTTTTGGCCGAGTATGATAATTTTCATTAAAACTTGATTTCTATCACTTCGAATGATGCCAAATGAATAACTTACTTGAATTGGACCATTTTACACTATGTCCATTGTAGATTTGTGTCTCTGACAGTTCGTTTGGTTGCAGGGGACATATTCAGTTTTTATGGCCAAAATGTGCTTTTCAGGGGCTGAAAAGCATGTTTTGGCCGAATATGATAATTTTCATTAAAACTTGATTTCTATCACTTCGAATGATGCCAAATGAATAAATTACTTGAATTGGACCATTTTACACTATGTCCATTGTAGATTTGTGTCTCTGACAGTTCGTTTGGTTGCAGGGGACATTTTCAGTTTTTATGGCCAAAGTGTGCTTTTCAGGGGCTGAAAAGCATGTTTTAGCCGAGTATGATAATTTTCATTAAAACTTGATTTCTATCCATTTGAATGATGCCAAATGAATAACTTACTTGAATTGGACCATTTTACACTATGTCCATTGTAGATTTGTGTCTCTGACAGTTCGTTTGGTTGCAGGGGACATATTCAGTTTTTATGGCCAAAATGTGCTTTTCAGGGGCTGAAAAGCATGTTTTGGCCGAATATGATAATTTTCATTAAAACTTGATTTCTATCACTTCGAATGATGCCAAATGAATAACTTACTTGAATTGGACCATTTTACACTATGTCCATTGTAGATTTGTGTCTCTGACAGTTCGTTTGGTTGCAGGGGACATATTCAGTTTTTATGGCCAAAATGTGCTTTTCAGGGGCTGAAAAGCATGTTTTGGCCGAATATGATAATTTTCATTAAAACTTGATTTCTATCACTTCGAATGATGCCAAATGAATAACTTACTTGAATTGGACCATTTTACACTATGTCCATTGTAGATTTGTGTCTCCGACAGTTTGTTTGGTTGCAGGGGACATTTTCAGTTTTTATGGCCAAAATGTGCTTTTCAGGGGCTGAAAAGCATGTTTTGGCCGAGTATGATAATTTTCATTAAAACTTGATTTCTATCACTTCGAATGATGCCAAATGAATAACTTACTTGAATTGGACCATTTTACACTATGTCCATTGTAGATTTGTGTCTCTGCCAGTTCGTTTGGTTGCAGGGGACATTTTCAGTTTTTATGGCCAAAGTGTGCTTTTCAGGGGCTGAAAAGCATGTTTTAGCCGAGTATGATAATTTTCATTAAAACTTGATTTCTATCCATTTGAATGATGCCAAATGAATAACTTACTTGAATTGGACCATTTTACACAATGTCCATTGTAGATTTGTGTCTCTGACAGTTCGTTTGGTTGCAGGGGACATATTCAGTTTTTATGGCCAAAATGTGCTTTTCAGGGGCTGAAAAGCATGTTTTGGCCGAATATGATAATTTTCATTAAAACTTGATTTCTATCACTTCGAATGATGCCAAATGAATAATTTACTTGAATTGGACCATTTTATACTATGTCCATTGTAGATTTGTATCTCTGACAGTTCGTTTGGTTGCAGGGGACATATTCAGTTTTTATGGCCAAAATGTGCTTTTCAGGGGCTGAAAAGCACGTTTTGGCAGAATATGATAATTTTCATTAAAACTTGATTTCTATCCATTCGAATGATGCCAAATGAATATCTTACTTGAATTGGACCATTTTACACTATGTCCATTGTAGATTTGTTTCTCTGACAGTTCGTTTGGTTGCAGGGGACATATTCAGTTTTTATGGCCAAAATGTGCTTTTCAGGGGCTGAAAAGCATGTTTTGGCCGAGTATGATAATTTTCATTAAAACTTGATTTCTATCACTTCGAATGATGCCAAATGAATAACTTACTTGAATTGGACCATTTTACACTATGTCCATTGTAGATTTGTGTCTCTGACAGTTCGTTTGGTTGCAGGGGACATTTTCAGTTTTTATGGCCAAAATGTGCTTTTCAGTGGCTGAAAAGCATGTTTTGGCAGAGTATGATAATTTTCATTAAAACTTAATTTCTATCACTTCGAATGATGCCAAATGAATAACTTATTTGAATTGGACCATTTTACACATATGTCCATTGTAGATTTGTGTCTCCGACAGTGTTTGGTTGAGGGGACATTTTCAGTTTTTATGGCCAAAATGTGCTTTTCAGGGGCTGAAAAGCATGTTTTGGCCGAGTATGATAATTTTCATTAAAACTTGATTTCTATCCATTTGAATGATGCCAAATGAATAACTTACTTGAATTGGACCATTTTACACTATGTCCATTGTAGATTTGTGTCTCTGACAGTTCGTTTGGTTGCAGGGGACATATTAAGTTTTTATGGACAAAATGTGCTTTTCAGGGGCTGAAAAGCATGTTTTGGCCGAGTATGATAATTTTCATTAAAACTTGATTTCTATCACTTCGAATGATGCCAAATGAATAACTTACTTGAATTGGACCATTTTACACTATGTCCATTGTAGATTTGTGTCTCCGACAGTTCGTTTGGTTGCAGGGGACATTTTCAGTTTTTATGGCCAAAATTTGCTTTTCAGGGGCTGAAAAGCATGTTTTGGCCGAATATGATAATTTTCATTAAAACTTGATTTCTATCACTTCGAATGATGCCAAATGAATAACTTACTTGAATTGGACCATTTTACACTATGTCCATTGTAGATTTGTGTCCCTGACAGTTTGTTTGGTTGCAGGGGACATTTTCAGTTTTTATGGCCAAAATGTGCTTTTCAGGGGCTGAAAAGCATGTTTTGGCCGAGTATGATAATTTTCATTAAAACTTGATTTCTATCCATTTGAATGATGCCAAATGAATAACTTACTTGAATTGGACCATTTTACACTATGTCCATTGTAGATTTGTGTCTCTGACAGTTCGTTTGGTTGCAGGGGACATATTCAGTTTTTATGGCCAAAATGTGCTTTTCAGGGGCTGAAAAGCATGTTTTTGCCGAATATGATAATTTTCATTAAAACTTGATTTCTATCACTTCGAATGATGCCAAATGAATAACTTACTTGAATTGGACCATTTTACACTATGTCCATTGTAGATTTGTGTCTCTGACAGTTCGTTTGGTTGCAGGGGACATTTTCAGTTTTTATGGCCAAAATGTGCTTTTCAGTGGCTGAAAAGCATGTTTTGGCCGAGTATGATAATTTTCATTAAAACTTGATTTCTATCACTTCGAATGATGCCAAATGAATAACTTACTTGAATTGGACCATTTTACACTATGTCCATTGTAGATTTGTGTCTCTGACAGTTCGTTTGGTTGCAGGGGACATATTCAGTTTTTATGGCCAAAATGTGCTTTTCAGGGGCTGAAAAGCATGTTTTGGCCGAATATGATAATTTTCATTAAAACTTGATTTCTATCACTTCGAATGATGCCAAATGAATAAATTACTTGAATTGGACCATTTTACACTATGTCCATTGTAGATTTGTGTCTCTGACAGTTCGTTTGGTTGCAGGGGACATTTTCAGTTTTTATGGCCAAAGTGTGCTTTTCAGGGGCTGAAAAGCATGTTTTAGCCGAGTATGATAATTTTCATTAAAACTTGATTTCTATCCATTTGAATGATGCCAAATGAATAACTTACTTGAATTGGACCATTTTACACAATGTCCATTGTAGATTTGTGTCTCTGACAGTTCGTTTGGTTGCAGGGGACATATTCAGTTTTTATGGCCAAAATGTGCTTTTCAGGGGCTGAAAAGCATGTTTTGGCCGAATATGATAATTTTCATTAAAACTTGATTTCTATCACTTCGAATGATGCCAAATGAATAACTTACTTGAATTGGACCATTTTACACTATGTCCATTGTAGATTTGTGTCTCTGACAGTTCGTTTGGTTGCAGGGGACATATTCAGTTTTTATGGCCAAAATGTGCTTTTCAGGGGCTGAAAAGCATGTTTTGGCCGAATATGATAATTTTCATTAAAACTTGATTTCTATCACTTCGAATGATGCCAAATGAATAACTTACTTGAATTGGACCATTTTACACTATGTCCATTGTAGATTTGTGTCTCTGACAGTTCGTTTGGTTGCAGGGGACATATTCAGTTTTTATGGCCAAAATGTGCTTTTCAGGGGCTGAAAAGCATGTTTTGGCCGAATATGATAATTTTCATTAAAACTTGATTTCTATCACTTCGAATGATGCCAAATGAATAACTTACTTGAATTGGACCATTTTACACTATGTCCATTGTAGATTTGTGTCTCCGACAGTTTGTTTGGTTGCAGGGGACATTTTCAGTTTTTATGGCCAAAATGTGCTTTTCAGGGGCTGAAAAGCATGTTTTGGCCGAGTATGATAATTTTCATTAAAACTTGATTTCTATCACTTCGAATGATGCCAAATGAATAACTTACTTGAATTGGACCATTTTACACTATGTCCATTGTAGATTTGTGTCTCTGACAGTTCGTTTGGTTGCAGGGGACATATTCAGTTTTTATGGCCAAAATGTGCTTTTCAGGGGCTGAAAAGCATGTTTTGGCCGAATATGATAATTTTCATTAAAACTTGATTTCTATCACTTCGAATGATGCCAAATGAATAACTTACTTGAATTGGACCATTTTACACTATGTCCATTGTAGATTTGTGTCTCTGACAGTTCGTTTGGTTGCAGGGGACATATTCAGTTTTTATGGCCAAAATGTGCTTTTCAGGGGCTGAAAAGCATGTTTTGGCCGAATATGATAATTTTCATTAAAACTTGATTTCTATCACTTCGAATGATGCCAAATGAATAACTTACTTGAATTGGACCATTTTACACTATGTCCATTGTAGATTTGTGTCTCTGACAGTTCGTTTGGTTGCAGGGGACATATTCAGTTTTTATGGCCAAAATGTGCTTTTCAGGGGCTGAAAAGCATGTTTTGGCCGAATATGATAATTTTCATTAAAACTTGATTTCTATCACTTCGAATGATGCCAAATGAATAACTTACTTGAATTGGACCATTTTACACTATGTCCATTGTAGATTTGTGTCTCCGACAGTTTGTTTGGTTGCAGGGGACATTTTCAGTTTTTATGGCCAAAATGTGCTTTTCAGGGGCTGAAAAGCATGTTTTGGCCGAGTATGATAATTTTCATTAAAACTTGATTTCTATCCATTTGAATGATGCCAAATGAATAACTTACTTGAATTGGACCATTTTACACTATGTCCATTGTAGATTTGTGTCTCTGACAGTTCGTTTGGTTGCAGGGGACATATTCAGTTTTTATGGCCAAAATGTGCTTTTCAGGGGCTGAAAAGCATGTTTTGGACGAATATGATAATTTTCATTAAAACTTGATTTCTATCACTTCGAATGATGCCAAATGAATAATGTTGGAATAATGATTCAAACCTTTTAAATCATTATTAGTAATATTTAATTAAAAAAGGAAAAACATCTTTCAACAAACTCTGCCTACAACTTGCAAGGAGATGCAATGTGACACCGTCTTAGTCCCCAGTGCATTCTGAATTGCAGTAACTGAATCATTGTATTTAATCGCGACACTCGAAAAACATGGTTATGTAATCAGTACAATAACACCCTCACTGGTTAGAAAAACAACAGTGTGAGGAATGCTTTCAAGGTAAACAAAGCAAAGCCGTATTTTCAAACAATAATGCGATTATCGCCATCTTCTGCTGGAGTCCCGTCAAAACAGTCCCGTTGTGTTCTGCCGAAAAGCGTGTGTGAAAACAATGTGTCCTCGAGCTGTGGGGCCTTGAGGAGACGATGTGGAGGAAAAGTGTCCATGGTTCCATGAATTGGTTTATAGCCTTATTACTTATTGAAAAATGCTTACAACACATATAGAATATTCCATAATAATTCTAAAATTCCCTCCTTTTACTATATGTTTGTTATTCATTTTATGACAAATTCAAAATGAGAGGGATATCACCGTTGGCTGTTTTAATTTTACCCGCTTAGGCTCTACTCGTTCGGCAGGTCTGAAAAGCAGAACACAAGATCATTTTCGTCCAATCCATCCTCGTAATTACCATGCTCCTGGAATTCACTGTTAGTGTCAGCACTTCAGTAGGTGATATAATTCATGCTATTTGGAATTTGTAGGGGCAATCGCAGTGGTTATAAGTCGGCTCATCAAAGATCTTAAGCAGGGAATAATACAACACCCACATAATGTCAAAATCGTAGCAAAAAGGGCTACCACAAATTAGGCCAAATCATTATTAGTGAGGCCACAAATCTGTCAGCGGACATTATTCTACTCCAGGATGCTTTTTCATCTTGCGGTTTAGGGTCTGCAGGCCATCGTTGGCCCTGGTGTGGGACCCAGTGGGGGGCGTGTTGTTGAGTGCAACATTTTCAAACGTTGCATACGCCCCCTGCTCCTTCAAGAAGCATTTCAACCGCTGCACGATCCTGGAACGCCGTCAGACTAGTGGCTGCCAGTTGTTCCTTTATCGCCACAAATCCCTGTTCAGTATAATTTCCAAGTTTTTGGACATTGTAATGCAGGTAATTTATCCAATCAACATTTTTGTTTGGAGTAATTAAAAGAAAAATATACTCCCAACCTGCTGCGATCTGATTAGCCAACTTATACTCATCATCAATGTATGTCGGATCACCCTCTCTCCATGCGACGCCGTCGCGAGGGGCCCGCCATCATACCGGATTTCTGTGCAGCCAATTGTATCTCCTCTACTGTAGATGGAAAAACAGACACTGGTAATAGCAGTGAGACCAAGGCACAAAGTCCTGCTGTCATTTTGGCAGGAGTCGTATAATTTGTTTTGACCCCACCACCACCATAGGTCAGAACGTGGAATCAGGGGTGCCTTCTGTTTTAGGACGTGGGCACACCACGTCACATTTATCGCTCCCAGTGCCGGTCCGTGCCCTGTGAGGACTAAGCAGGTAAAATGATTAAACGCGACATGTGTTGAAAAGTTAGGCTTGTCCTTTGCTGCCGTTGTAACTGGGTAGACATTATTCCATTTCATACATTTTGGGCTTACATCATTTGTCCTTTACACAATCAGGGGTAATTTGCGCGGGTACTACTCTTAAGAGAGGTCGGCCCCCCATACATGTTATACAGGTTTGATACAGGTTTGATTTATAATAGCTGCATTTTCCATCAACAATAACCAATTATTTCTTACCGCCTCCCGTTTGGGAACTCCCCGTTGCAGAAATGAATTCTCTGGTCATCTCAGATTTTAATTTTACTATGGAGGATCCGGGTGTTTCCATCTCTGACGACCTTCTTACCCATGGACTTAGGAAAAACGTCAGACAAAGATCCACAAGTTAATTTGTCAGTCTGAATTATGATTTGTAATGCCCCACCGTATGGGTTAATTTTATCGAAGGCCTGATGGTTTTTCGCACACGTGTGTCATCCAAGCTTGCCAATCTAGACCAGTTTCTGCAACAAGGTTTCCCCAATCTGTTTTAGGACTGTTATGTACCACACATATTCTATAAAATCCATGTGTATCCTTTGAAATGGATATGTAGCTTTTGTAGCTTGACATTGGATTGGATTGGATAACTTTATTCATCCCGTATTCGGGAAATTGCGTTGTTCCAGTGGCAGGAATAGGAAAGGCATTTTAGACATAAATAGATAGGTAATAAGTAGGTCAAGAAATAAATACATGAATAAATATATACTTAAATAAGCGTGTTGCTTAGCACATATATACATACATACATACACATAAATGTACATGCATGCATACGGTAGGTCTTAACACATAAGGACATAAGGGGGAATCGCCCGTGTTTTTGCCATATATCTGCATATAGATTGAATATATAACCTCCCCCTTTTTTGAGGCATGAAATTTACCATGACTCAAAATGGCAGCCCTCCCAGATAAGTCTTTTGTTTTTGATTAGTCCCCCAGGTTCCCAAAATTTCCCATTGCAGAAATCAAAAAATTTCATTTGGCGAAATTCTTTTCTTTTTGTTTCTGTCCTACTCTGCCACCGCCGTCCTTGAAAGGCTTATCAGCGATTTCAGAAATATTCCACCTTGATATTAGAATATTGATATATCTTGGTGGCTAGCCAATTGAAACACAAAAGACAGACACTCATCCACGCTGGCACTCATAATCAAGAAATTTAGAGTGCTCCCCCAATCATCAAGATTGATGCCTGAAGAAACTAGATAATTAATGTATTAGATTCACATGCCACATATCTAGTCAACCCATCTACTTAAAGCATTTCTCCAAGGTTGATATTTTATAATTTGGAGCTGTTATTTTTAAAACATAGACCTTGTTTCACACCATGGAAGGCCCTACCAGACTTTGTTGTAGATAGTCCCCTTTATCTAAGCTTGTTATTGCCCATCGTTATCACCGTAACATTCAGTTGTATTAACCCCATAATTGCAATGCAGTAAGTTTTGGCTAAATTCTTAATGTGTATGCCTCTAAAGCAATAGACAGTAATAACGTCCCAATAGTCATCAATATGACCTATAGCAAAGCATACGCCCCCTTCAGGTCAAACAAGGAAAGTCTTTTGTGCACCTAAAGACGCTCCATGTTTCTTCTAGGGAAACTATGCCTATCCTTAACCAATTATCTTATCTACCCCAGCCAGGTTCAATTTACCTAACAATTTGGACGAATGCCATGAAATTTCTCATTTCCGCATTGTTAATTTCATGTCTGATTTCTTTAACAACCAAATAACCCTTAATACCTAAGACATAAATTGCAAATCACCCCATACTATGTTTACTTAAGATAAGAGCCATTTCTTATAGCTCCCTGTTACCACAAGAAAAATCTACAATAATTAAATTAGTGAAATCCACCTTTTACTAGGCATTTCCTAATTACAATTTTCAATGCTTAATAAAGGACCCACAAATTGTAACCAATATGCCATAATATTGTAAAAAATCCATTCATTTTTCTTTAACCAGCCAATCTCCTATATTAAAGTAAAAAGAAAATAATAATAATAGTATTATTCCTAATTCCAAAGCTTTTACCAAATCAATCTTTGCCAAACAGATTTTCTATCACCTCGAAAGACATTGACCTTCATGCTCGCTGCAGAAGCAGCATCCTTATCTTTTGTTTACAAATTCCAAAGTGCTCTCTTTTCTTTGTGCCCAATGCTTCCCCTCCTGTGCCTCCTGTGAGCAATTATTTTTTAGAGAAGACTAAATTAATAAACTAAATTAATTACTCTCCCGATATCCAACTATATCATCATATCATCGTAGTTTGCCAAGACCCCATACTCACAATATGCTGCAAGCACAACTATATCATAGCAAAACCCATTTCTGCCCTCAAGTTTGCTTCAGCACCCCCAAGGCCAATTATTTTAATATTCAGCCGCACCAAAACAGAGCGCTCCCCCCGCAATCAAAGCATTATTCGGCAAGTTTAGAGTCTGACCAAAACGCAGTTTTGGCAACCCCGCTAAACATTTAATTTGCTGTTTTGTATTTCTGTTAACCAAAATATTCCCGCTAGCAGACGGGAACGAAACCAGGATAAGCCACAATAAGCCATTTCATTCTTTGAAATAACCATTTTAATTGCCATTTTACAACTTTCAGCATCACACAAAAAAATCCAATTGAATTCAATCCCAAAGAATGTGATATCTGGTTTAAAATTTGCTCAACATCCTCATGTTCAAAATCCTCATTCAAATCATTTTGAGCAGGCCTGCCTTGTTTTTAGAGACCTTTTTGTCCAGGCAATCAAGCGATATATGTAATATATTTAAGTCTAATTTGAATGAGCATGCAACACATTTGAATGAGCATGCAACCCATTTTTTTTAGCTGCTCCTGATAAATGCTGCCCACCGCGTGGTCTTCAGCGAGGCCGCTGTTGGCCTTAAAACAAGCCGTCATCCTGATTTGATATTCTGCAAAAGGCTCACCATCCCTCTGCTTAGCTCTGCTGATCACGGTATAATTAACTTTTGTTTTAAACTTCCCCGTAACCCGATCAATCAGTTCATGCACTCTCAAATTCAAATTACGCCCGTCATGACACAACGGGCCACCATCAGCTTTTGGATTCGAACATCCAAATTTAGTAGGAGCCTGCTCCTTGCCCACATTAGTATTAGCAACTTCGATCATGGGATATTGTTCAATAAACACATCACTCATTGGCGGCGCCCCAGGCTGGGGAGATAGCGTTTTCTCCCTATGTCCCCCACGGGCCCTCCCGACCTGGTCATATTTGTCGGAGGGGGCCCTCCTTTTTAACAACAACAACAACACACTTCTTCCCCACCGGGCTAGCCGTCCTCATTTCCCACCGTTATCAACTGATTTAACCCATGTATCATAAACCAATAATAGGTATCATTATATCCCTCCTGCTCCATTTAGTTAAGATTTCCCCCATGCTTAGCACGTATTTTATCCTGCAGTATCAATATCTTATGCATATTAAGCTGGCCAGCAAATCCATATTTATTTATCCATAAGTTTAGGTGTTTAACCCTTGTAGCGCTTTGATTTTCAACAATCCAATCTGTACACGGCAGACGCATCTTTGGATCGTCGTCAATAGCCGTTTTACTGTTTGCACCACCCATTTCTTGGAGTGGATTTGTGTGCCCCCGTAGTACCTTTTTTTTTTTGTACACGGCAGACGTTTATAGACCACACCGTGTCTACCTGCTAGTGACTAGTATCCACAGGGTTTTTTAAAATCGCTAATCCCCAGGACGCGAGCCTTACTTCTCAAAATAAGGCCTTCGCGTGTGATGCCCTTCACGCACTCGGAACCCGTCGACAATATGCAGCCATCACACGCGGACTCGGCAGAAATGTCGAAAGATGCTTACCAAGAGGATAGTCGTCAACCGATTAGAAAACAGGCGCTGCTGAGAAATAGTCCGGCCTGGAAAAGGGATTCTCGCCGTGCACGGTCACTCCAGATATTAAACTGCAGCGTCTGGATTCCTTATCGATGTGTTGACCCCGGCTACTCGAAGGACCAAATGTTGGAATAATGATTCAAACCTTTTAAATCATTATTAGTAATATTTAATTAAAAAAGGAAAAACATCTTTCAACAAACTCTGCCTACAACTTGCAAGGAGATGCAATGTGACACCGTCTTAGTCCCCAGTGCATTCTGAATTGCAGTAACTGAATCATTGTATTTAATCGCGACACTCGAAAAACATGGTTATGTAATCAGTACAATAACACCCTCGCTGGTTAGAAAAACAACAGTGTGAGGAATGCTTTCAAGGTAAACAAAGCAAAGCCGTATTTTCAAACAATAATGCGATTATCGCCATCTTCTGCTGGAGTCCCGTCAAAACAGTCCCGTTGTGTTCTGCCGAAAAGCGTGTGTGAAAACAATGTGTCCTCGAGCTGTGGGGCCTTGAGGAGACGATGTGGAGGAAAAGTGTCCATGGTTCCATGAATTGGTTTATAGCCTTATTACTTATTGAAAAATGCTTACAACACATATAGAATATTCCATAATAATTCTTACTTGAATTGGACCATTTTACACTATGTCCATTGTAGATTTGTGTCTCTGACAGTTCGTTTGGTTGCAGGGGACATATTCAGTTTTTATGGCCAAAATGTGCTTTTCAGGGGCTGAAAAGCATGTTTTGGCCGAATATGATAATTTTCATTAAAACTTGATTTCTATCACTTCGAATGATGCCAAATGAATAACTTACTTGAATTGGACCATTTTACACTATGTCCATTGTAGATTTGTGTCTCCGACAGTTTGTTTGGTTGCAGGGGACATTTTCAGTTTTTATGGCCAAAATGTGCTTTTCAGGGGCAGAAAAGCATGTTTTGGCCGAGTATGATAATTTTCATTAAAACTTGATTTCTATCCATTTGAATGATGCCAAATGAATAACTTACTTGAATTGGACCATTTTACACTATGTCCATTCTAGATTTGTGTCTCTGACAGTTCGTTTGGTTGCAGGGGACATATTCAGTTTTTATGGCCAAAATGTGCTTTTCAGGGGCTGAAAAGCATGTTTTGGCCGAATATGATAATTTTCATTAAAACTTGATTTCTATCACTTCGAATGATGCCAAATGAATAACTTACTTGAATTGGACCATTTTACACTATGTCCATTGTAGATTTGTGTCTCTGACAGTTCGTTTGGTTGCAGGGGACATATTCAGTTTTTATGGCCAAAATGTGCTTTTCAGGGGCTGAAAAGCATGTCTTGGCCGAATATGATAATTTTCATTAAAACTTGATTTCTACCACTTCGAATGATGCCAAATGAATAACTTACTTGAATTGGACCATTTTACACTATGTCCATTGTAGATTTGTGTCTCTGACAGTTCGTTTGGTTGCAGGGGACATATTCAGTTTTTATGGCCAAAATGTGCTTTTCAGGGGCTGAAAAGCATGTTTTGGCCGAATATGATAATTTTCATTAAAACTTGATTTCTATCACTTCGAATGATGCCAAATGAATAACTTACTTGAATTGGACCATTTTACACTATGTCCATTGTAGATTTGTGTCTCCGACAGTTTGTTTGGTTGCAGGGGACATTTTCAGTTTTTATGGCCAAAATGTGCTTTTCAGGGGCTGAAAAGCATGTTTTGGCCGAGTATGATAATTTTCATTAAAACTTGATTTCTATCCATTTGAATGATGCCAAATGAATAACTTACTTGAATTGGACCATTTTACACTATGTCCATTGTAGATTTGTGTCTCTGACAGTTCGTTTGGTTGCAGGGGACATATTCAGTTTTTATGGCCAAAATGTGCTTTTCAGGGGCTGAAAAGCATGTTTTGGCCGAATATGATAATTTTCATTAAAACTTGATTTCTATCACTTCGAATGATGCCAAATGAATAACTTACTTGAATTGGACCATTTTACACTATGTCCATTGTAGATTTGTGTCTCTGACAGTTCGTTTGGTTGCAGGGGACATATTCAGTTTTTATGGCCAAAATGTGCTTTTCAGGGGCTGAAAAGCATGTTTTGGCCGAATATGATAATTTTCATTAAAACTTGATTTCTATCACTTCGAATGATGCCAAATGAATAACTTACTTGAATTGGACAATTTTACACTATGTCCATTGTAGATTTGTGTCTCCGACAATTTGTTTGGTTGCAGGGGACATTTTCAGTTTTTATGGCCAAAATGTGCTTTTCAGGGGCTGAAAAGCATGTTTTGGCCGAGTATGATAATTTTCATTAAAACTTGATTTCTATCCATTTGAATGATGCCAAATGAATAACTTACTTGAATTGGACCATTTTACACTATGTCCATTGTAGATTTGTGTCTCTGACAGTTCGTTTGGTTGCAGGGGACATATTCAGTTTTTATGGCCAAAATGTGCTTTTCAGGGGCTGAAAAGCATGTTTTGGCCGAGTTTGATAATTTTCATTAAAACTTAATTTCTATCACTTCGAATGATGCCAAATGAATAATTTACTTGAATTGGACCATTTTACACTATGTCCATTGTAGATTTGTATCTCTGACAGTTCGTTTGGTTGCAGGGGACATATTCAGTTTTTATGGCCAAAATGTGCTTTTCAGGGGCTGAAAAGCACGTTTTGGCAGAATATGATAATTTTCATTAAAACTTGATTTCTATCCATTCGAATGATGCCAAATGAATATCTTACTTGAATTGGACCATTTTACACTATGTCCATTGTAGATTTGTTTCTCTGACAGTTCGTTTGGTTGCAGGGGACATATTCAGTTTTTATGGCCAAAATGTGCTTTTCAGGGGCTGAAAAGCATGTTTTGGCCGAGTATGATAATTTTCATTAAAACTTGATTTCTATCACTTCGAATGATGCCAAATGAATAACTTACTTGAATTGGACCATTTTACACTATGTCCATTGTAGATTTGTGTCTCTGACAGTTCGTTTGGTTGCAGGGGACATTTTCAGTTTTTATGGCCAAAATGTGCTTTTCAGAGGCTGAAAAGCATGTTTTGGCAGAGTATGATAATTTTCATTAAAATTTAATTTCTATCACTTCGAATGATGCCAAATGAATAACTTACTTGAATTGGACCATTTTACACTATGTCCATTGTAGATTTGTGTCTCTGACAGTTCGTTTGGTTGCAGGGGACATATTCAGTTTTTATGGCCAAAATGTGCTTTTCAGGGGCTGAAAAGCATGTTTTGGCCGAATATGATAATTTTCATTAAAACTTGATTTCTATCACTTCGAATGATGCCAAATGAATAACTTACTTGAATTGGACCATTTTACACTATGTCCATTGTAGATTTGTGTCTCTGACAGTTCGTTTGGTTGCAGGGGACATATTCAGTTTTTATGGCCAAAATGTGCTTCAGGGGCTGAAAAGCATGTTTTGGCCAAATATGATAATTTTCATTAAAACTTGATTTCTATCACTTCGAATGATGCCAAATGAATAACTTACTTGAATTGGACCATTTTACACTCTGTCCATTGTAGATTTGTGTCTCCGACAGTTTGTTTGGTTGCAGGGGACATTTTCAGTTTTTATGGCCAAAATGTGCTTTTCAGGGGCTGAAAAGCATGTTTTGGCCGAGTATGATAATTTTCATTAAAACTTGATTTCTATCCATTTGAATGATGCCAAATGAATAACTTACTTGAATTGGACCATTTTACACTATGTCCATTGTAGATTTGTGTCTCTGACAGTTCGTTTGGTTGCAGGGGACATATTCAGTTTTTATGGCCAAAATGTGCTTTTCAGGGGCTGAAAAGCATGTTTTGGCCGAATATGATAATTTTCATTAAAACTTGATTTCTATCACTTCGAATGATGCCAAATGAAAAACTTACTTGAATTGGACCATTTTACACTATGTCCATTGTAGATTTGTGTCTCTGACAGTTCGTTTGGTTGCAGGGGACATATTAAGTTTTTATGGCCAAAATGTGCTTTTCAGGGGCTGAAAAGCATGTTTTGGCCGAGTATGATAATTTTCATTAAAACTTGATTTCTATCACTTCGAATGATGCCAAATGAATAACTTACTTGAATTGGACCATTTTACACTATGTCCATTGTAGATTTGTGTCTCCGACAGTTCGTTTGGTTGCAGGGGACATTTTCAGTTTTTATGGCCAAAATGTGCTTTTCAGGGGCTGAAAAGCATGTTTTGGCCGAATATGATAATTTTCATTAAAACTTGATTTCTATCACTTCGAATGATGCCAAATGAATAACTTACTTGAATTGGACCATTTTACACTATGTCCATTGTAGATTTGTGTCTCCGACAGTTTGTTTGGTTGCAGGGGACATTTTCAGTTTTTATGGCCAAAATGTGCTTTTCAGGGGCTGAAAAGCATGTTTTGGCCGAGTATGATAATTTTCATTAAAACTTGATTTCTATCCATTTGAATGATGCCAAATGAATAACTTACTTGAATTGGACCATTTTACACTATGTCCATTGTAGATTTGTGTCTCTGACAGTTCGTTTGGTTGCAGGGGACATATTCAGTTTTTATGGCCAAAATGTGCTTTTCAGGGGCTGAAAAGCATGTTTTGGCCGAATATGATAATTTTCATTAAAACTTGATTTCTATCACTTCGAATGATGCCAAATGAATAACTTACTTGAATTGGACCATTTTACACTATGTCCATTGTAGATTTGTGTCTCTGACAGTTCGTTTGGTTGCAGGGGACATATTCAGTTTTTATGGCCAAAATGTGCTTTTCAGGGGCTGAAAAGCATGTTTTGGCCGAATATGATAATTTTCATTAAAACTTGATTTCTATCACTTCGAATGATGCCAAATGAATAACTTACTTGAATTGCACCATTTTACACTATGTCCATTGTAGATTTGTGTCTCCGACAGTTTGTTTGGTTGCAGGGGACATTTTCAGTTTTTATGGCCAAAATGTGCTTTTCAGGGGCTGAAAAGCATGTTTTGGCCGAGTATGATAATTTTCATTAAAACTTGATTTCTATCCATTTGAATGATGCCAAATGAACAACTTACTTGAATTGGACCATTTTACACTATGTCCATTGTAGATTTGTTTCTCTGACAGTTCGTTTGGTTGCAGGGGACATATTCAGTTTTTATGGCCAAAATGTGCTTTTCAGGGGCTGAAAAGCATGTTTTGGCCGAGTATGATAATTTTCATTAAAACTTGATTTCTATCACTTCGAATGATGCCAAATGAATAACTTACTTGAATTGGACCATTTTACACTATGTCCATTGTAGATTTGTGACTCTGACAGTTCGTTTGGTTGCAGGGGACATTTTCAGTTTTTATGGCCAAAATGTGCTTTTCAGAGGCTGAAAAGCATGTTTTGGCAGAGTATGATAATTTTCATTAAAACTTAATTTCTATCACTTCGAATGATGCCAAATGAATAACTTACTTGAATTTGAACATTTTACACTATGTCCATTGTAGATTTGTGTCTCTGACAGTTCGTTTTGTTGCAGGGGACATATTCAATTTTTATGGCCAAAATGTGCTTTTCAGGGGCTGAAAAGCATGTTTTGGCCGAATATGATAATTTTTATTAAAACTTGATTTCTATCACTTCGAATGATGCCAAATGAATAACTTATTTGAATTGGACCATTTTACACATATGTCCATTGTAGATTTGTGTCTCCGACAGTGTTTGGTTGAGGGGACATTTTCAGTTTTTATGGCCAAAATGTGCTTTTCAGGGGCTGAAAAGCATGTTTTGGCCGAGTATGATAATTTTCATTAAAACTTGATTTCTATCCATTTGAATGATGCCAAATGAATAACTTACTTGAATTGGACCATTTTACACTATGTCCATTGTAGATTTGTGTCTCTGACAGTTCGTTTGGTTGCAGGGGACATATTCAGTTTTTATGGCCAAAATGTGCTTTTAAGGGGCTGAAAAGCATGTTTTGGCCGAATATGATAATTTTCATTAAAACTTGATTTCTATCACTTCGAATGATGCCAAATGAATAACTTACTTGAATTGGACCATTTTACACTATGTCCATTGTAGATTTGTGTCTCTGACAGTTCGTTTGGTTGCAGGGGACATATTAAGTTTTTATGGCCAAAATGTGCTTTTCAGGGGCTGAAAAGCATGTTTTGGCCGAGTATGATAATTTTCATTAAAACTTGATTTCTATCACTTCGAATGATGCCAAATGAATAACTTACTTGAATTGGACCATTTTACACTATGTCCATTGTAGATTTGTGTCTCCGACAGTTCGTTTGGTTGCAGGGGACATTTTCAGTTTTTATGGCCAAAATTTGCTTTTCAGGGGCTGAAAAGCATGTTTTGGCCGAATATGATAATTTTCATTAAAACTTGATTTCTATCACTTCGAATGATGCCAAATGAATAACTTACTTGAATTGGACCATTTTACACTATGTCCATTGTAGATTTGTGTCCCTGACAGTTTGTTTGGTTGCAGGGGACATTTTCAGTTTTTATGGCCAAAATGTGCTTTTCAGGGGCTGAAAAGCATGTTTTGGCCGAGTATGATAATTTTCATTAAAACTTGATTTCTATCCATTTGAATGATGCCAAATGAATAACTTACTTGAATTGGACCATTTTACACTATGTCCATTGTAGATTTGTGTCTCTGACAGTTCGTTTGGTTGCAGGGGACATATTCAGTTTTTATGGCCAAAAATGTGCTTTTCAGGGGCTGAAAAGCATGTTTTTGCCGAATATGATAATTTTCATTAAAACTTGATTTCTATCACTTCGAATGATGCCAAATGAATAACTTACTTGAATTGGACCATTTTACACTATGTCCATTGTAGATTTGTGTCTCTGACAGTTCGTTTGGTTGCAGGGGACATTTTCAGTTTTTATGGCCAAAATGTGCTTTTCAGTGGCTGAAAAGCATGTTTTGGCCGAGTATGATAATTTTCATTAAAACTTGATTTCTATCACTTCGAATGATGCCAAATGAATAACTTACTTGAATTGGACCATTTTACACTATGTCCATTGTAGATTTGTGTCTCTGACAGTTCGTTTGGTTGCAGGGGACATATTCAGTTTTTATGGCCAAAATGTGCTTTTCAGGGGCTGAAAAGCATGTTTGGCCGAATATGATAATTTTCATTAAAACTTGATTTCTATCACTTCAAATGATGCCAAATGAATAACTTACTTGAATTGGACCATTTTACACTATGTCCATTGTAGATTTGTGTCTCTGACAGTTCGTTTGGTTGCAGGGGACATATTCAGTTTTTATGGCCAAAATGTGCTTTTCAGGGGCTGAAAAGCATGTTTTGGCCGAATATGATAATTTTCATTAAAACTTGATTTCTATCACTTCGAATGATGCCAAATGAATAACTTACTTGAATTGGACCATTTTACACTATGTCCATTGTAGATTTGTGTCTCCGACAGTTTGTTTGGTTGCAGGGGACATTTTCAGTTTTTATGGCCAAAATGTGCTTTTCAGGGGCTGAAAAGCATGTTTTGGCCCAGTATGATAATTTTCATTAAAACTTGATTTCTATCCATTTGAATGATGCCAAATGAATAACTTACTTGAATTGGACCATTTTACACTATGTCCATTGTAGATTTGTGTCTCTGACAGTTCGTTTGGTTGCAGGGGACATATTCAGTTTTTATGGCCAAAATGTGCTTTTCAGGGGCTGAAAAGCATGTTTTGGCCGAATATGATAATTTTCATTAAAACTTGATTTCTATCACTTCGAATGATGCCAAATGAATAACTTACTTGAATTGGACCATTTTACACTATGTCCATTGTAGATTTGTGTCTCTGACAGTTCGTTTGGTTGCAGGGGACATATTCAGTTTTTATGGCCAAAATGTGCTTTTCAGGGGCTGAAAAGCATGTTTTGGCCGAATATGATAATTTTCATTAAAACTTGATTTCTATCACTTCGAATGATGCCAAATGAATAACTTACTTGAATTGGACCATTTTACACTATGTCCATTGTAGATTTGTGTCTCCGACAGTTTGTTTGGTTGCAGGGGACATTTTCAGTTTTTATGGCCAAAATGTGCTTTTCAGGGGCAGAAAAGCATGTTTTGGCCGAGTATGATAATTTTCATTAAAACTTGATTTCTATCCATTTGAATGATGCCAAATGAATAACTTACTTGAATTGGACCATTTTACACTATGTCCATTCTAGATTTGTGTCTCTGACAGTTCGTTTGGTTGCAGGGGACATATTCAGTTTTTATGGCCAAAATGTGCTTTTCAGGGGCTGAAAAGCATGTTTTGGCCGAATATGATAATTTTCATTAAAACTTGATTTCTATCACTTCGAATGATGCCAAATGAACAACTTACTTGAATTGGACCATTTTACACTATGTCCATTGTAGATTTGTGTCTCTGACAGTTCGTTTGGTTGCAGGGGACATATTCAGTTTTTATGGCCAAAATGTGCTTTTCAGGGGCTGAAAAGCATGTTTTGGCCGAATATGATAATTTTCATTAAAACTTGATTTCTACCACTTCGAATGATGCCAAATGAATAACTTACTTGAATTGGACCATTTTACACTATGTCCATTGTAGATTTGTGTCTCTGACAGTTCGTTTGGTTGCAGGGGACATATTCAGTTTTTATGGCCAAAATGTGCTTTTCAGGGGCTGAAAAGCATGTTTTGGCCGAATATGATAATTTTCATTAAAACTTGATTTCTACCACTTTCGAATGATGCCAAATGAATAACTTACTTGAATTGGACCATTTTACACTATGTCCATTGTAGATTTGTGTCTCCGACAGTTTGTTTGGTTGCAGGGGACATTTTCAGTTTTTATGGCCAAAATGTGCTTTTCAGGGGCTGAAAAGCATGTTTTGGCCGAGTATGATAATTTTCATTAAAACTTGATTTCTATCCATTTGAATGATGCCAAATGAATAACTTACTTGAATTGGACCATTTTACACTATGTCCATTGTAGATTTGTGTCTCTGACAGTTCGTTTGGTTGCAGGGGACATATTCAGTTTTTATGGCCAAAATGTGCTTTTCAGGGGCTGAAAAGCATGTTTTGGCCGAATATGATAATTTTCATTAAAACTTGATTTCTATCACTTCGAATGATGCCAAATGAATAACTTACTTGAATTGGACCATTTTACACTATGTCCATTGTAGATTTGTGTCTCCGACAGTTTGTTTGGTTGCAGGGGACATTTTCAGTTTTTATGGCCAAAATGTGCTTTTCAGGGCTGAAAAGCATGTTTTGGCCGAGTATGATAATTTTCATTAAAACTTGATTTCTATCCATTTGAATGATGCCAAATGAATAACTTACTTGAATTGGACCATTTTAAACTATGTCCATTGTAGATTTGTGTCTCTGACAGTTCGTTTGGTTGCAGGGGACATATTCAGTTTTTATGGACAAAATGTGCTTTTCAGGGGCTGAAAAGCATGTTTTGGCCGAATATGATAATTTTCATTAAAACTTGATTTCTATCACTTCGAATGATGCCAAATGAATAACTTACTTGAATTGGACCATTTTACACTATGTCCATTGTAGATTTGTGTCTCTGACAGTTCGTTTGGTTGCAGGGGACATATTCAGTTTTTATGGCCAAAATGTGCTTTTCAGGGGCTGAAAAGCATGTTTTGGCCGAATATGATAATTTTCATTAAAACTTGATTTCTATCACTTCGAATGATGCCAAATGAATAACTTACTTGAATTGGACCATTTTACACTATGTCCATTGTAGATTTGTGTCTCCGACAGTTTGTTTGGTTGCAGGGGACATTTTCAGTTTTTATGGCCAAAATGTGCTTTTCAGGGGCTGAAAAGCATGTTTTGGCCGAGTATGATAATTTTCATTAAAACTTGATTTCTATCCATTTGAATGATGCCAAATGAATAACTTACTTGAATTGGACCATTTTACACTATGTCCATTGTAGATTTGTGTCTCTGACAGTTCGTTTGGTTGCAGGGGACATATTCAGTTTTTATGGCCAAAATGTGCTTTTCAGGGGCTGAAAAGCATGTTTTGGCCGAATATGATAATTTTCATTAAAACTTGATTTCTATCACTTTGAATGATGCCAAATGAATAACTTACTTGAATTGGACCATTTTACACTATGTCCATTGTAGATTTGTGTCTCTGACAGTTCGTTTGGTTGCAGGGGACATATTCAGTTTTTATGGCCAAAATGTGCTTTTCAGGGGCTGAAAAGCATGTTTTGGCCGAGTATGATAATTTTCATTAAAACTTGATTTCTATCGATTTGAATGATGCCAAATGAATAACTTACTTGAATTGGACCATTTTACACTATGTCCATTGTAGATTTGTGTCTCTGACAGTTCGTTTAGTTGCAGGGGACATTTTCAGTTTTTATGGCCAAAATGTGCTTTTCAGGGGCTGAAAAGCATGTTTTGGCCGAATATGATAATTTTCATTAAAACTTGACTTCTATCACTTCGAATGATGCCAAATGAATAACTTACTTGAATTGGACCATTTTACACTATGTCCATTGTAGATTTGTGTCTCCGACAGTTTGTTTGGTTGCAGGGGACATTTTCAGTTTTTATGGCCAAAATGTGCTTTTCAGGGGCTGAAAAGCATGTTTTGGCCGAGTATGATAATTTTCATTAAAACTTGATTTCTATCCATTTGAATGATGCCAAATGAATAACTTACTTGAATTGGACCATTTTACACTATGTCCATTGTAGATTTGTGTCTCTGACAGTTCGTTTGGTTGCAGGGGACATATTCAGTTTTTATGGCCAAAATGTGCTTTTTCAGGGGCTGAAAAGCATGTTTTGGCCGAATATGATAATTTTCATTAAAACTTGATTTCTATCACTTCGAATGATGCCAAATGAATAACTTACTTGAATTGGACCATTTTACACTATGTCCATTGTAGATTTGTGTCTCTGACAGTTCGTTTGGTTGCAGGGGACATATTCAGTTTTTATGGCCAAAATGTGCTTTTCAGGGGCTGAAAAGCATGTTTTGGCCGAATATGATAATTTTCATTAAAACTTGATTTCTATCCATTTGAATGATGCCAAATGAATAACTTACTTGAATTGGACCATTTTACACTATGTCCATTGTAAATTTGTGTCTCTGACAGTTCGTTTAGTTGCAGGGGACATTTTCAGTTTTTATGGCCAAAATGTGCTTTTCAGGGGCTGAAAAGCATGTTTTGGCCGAATATGATAATTTTCATTAAAACTTGATTTCTATCACTTCGAATGATGCCAAATGAATAACTTACTTGAATTGGACCATTTTACACTATGTCCATTGTAGATTTGTGTCTCCGACAGTTTGTTTGGTTGCAGGGGACATTTTCAGTTTTTATGGCCAAAATGTGCTTTTCAGGGGCTGAAAAGCATGTTTTGGCCGAGTATGATAATTTTCATTAAAACTTGATTTCTATCCATTTGAATGATGCCAAATGAATAACTTACTTGAATTGGACCATTTTACACTATGTCCATTGTAGATTTGTGTCTCTGACAGTTCGTTTGGTTGCAGGGGACATATTCAGTTTTTATGGCCAAAATGTGCTTTTCAGGGGCTGAAAAGCATGTTTTGGCCGAATATGATAATTTTCATTAAAACTTGATTTCTATCACTTCGAATGATGCCAAATGAATAACTTACTTGAATTGGACCATTTTACACTATGTCCATTGTAGATTTGTGTCTCCGACAGTTTGTTTGGTTGCAGGGGACATTTTCAGTTTTTATGGCCAAAATGTGCTTTTCAGGGGCTGAAAAGCATGTTTTGGCCGAGTATGATAATTTTCATTAAAACTTGATTTCTATCCATTTAAATGATGCCAAATGAATAACTTACTTGAATTGGACCATTTTACACTATGTCCATTGTAGATTTGTGTCTCTGACAGTTCGTTTGGTTGCAGGGGACATATTCAGTTTTTATGGCCAAAATGTGCTTTTCAGGGGCTGAAAAGCATGTTTTGGCCGAGTATGATAATTTTCATTAAAACTTGATTTCTATCCATTTGAATGATGCCAAATGAATAACTTACTTGAATTGGACCATTTTACACAATGTCCATTGTAGATTTGTGTCTCTGACAGTTCGTTGGTTGCAGGGGACATATTCAGTTTTTATGGCCAAAATGTGCTTTTCAGGGGCTGAAAAGCATGTTTTGGCCGAATATGATAATTTTCATTAAAACTTGATTTCTATAACTTCGAATGATGCCAAATGAATAACTTACTTGAATTGGACCATTTTACACTATGTCCATTGTAGATTTGTGTCTCTGACAGTTCGTTTGGTTGCAGGGGACATATTCAGTTTTTATGGCCAAAATGTGCTTTTCAGGGGCTGAAAAGCATGTTTTGGCCGAATATGATAATTTTCATTAAAACTTGATTTCTATCACTTCGAATGATGCCAAATGAATAACTTACTTGAATTGGACCATTTTACACTATGTCCATTGTAGATTTGTGTCTCTGACAGTTCGTTTGGTTGCAGGGGACATATTCAGTTTTTATGGCCAAAATGTGCTTTTCAGGGGCTGAAAAGCATGTTTTGGCCGAGTATGATAATTTTCATTAAAACTTGATTTCTATCACTTCGAATGATGCCAAATGAATAACTTACTTGAATTGGACCATTTTACACTATGTCCATTGTAGATTTGTGTCTCCGACAGTTCGTTTGGTTGCAGGGGACATTTTCAGTTTTTATGGCCAAAATGTGCTTTTCAGGGGCTGAAAAGCATGTTTTGGCCGAGTATGATAATTTTCATTAAAACTTGATTTCTATCCATTTGAATGATGCCAAATGAATAACTTACTTGAATTGGACCATTTTACACAATGTCCATTGTAGATTTGTGTCTCTGACAGTTCGTTGGTTGCAGGGGACATATTCAGTTTTTATGGCCAAAATGTGCTTTTCAGGGGCTGAAAAGCATGTTTTGGCCGAATATGATAATTTTCATTAAAACTTGATTTCTATCACTTCGAATGATGCCAAATGAATAACTTACTTGAATTGGACCATTTTACACTATGTCCATTGTAGATTTGTGTCTCCGACAGTTTGTTTGGTTGCAGGGGACATTTTCAGTTTTTATGGCCAAAATGTGCTTTTCAGGGGCTGAAAAGCATGTTTTGGCCGAGTATGATAATTTTCATTAAAACTTGATTTCTATCCATTTGAATGATGCCAAATGAATAATTTACTTGAATTGGACCATTTTACACTATGTCCATTGTAGATTTGTGTCTCTGACAGTTCGTTTGGTTGCAGGGGACATATTCAGTTTTTATGGCCAAAATGTGCTTTTCAGTGGCTGAAAAGCATGTTTTGGCCGAATATGATAATTTTCATTAAAACTTGATTTCTATCACTTCGAATGATGCCAAATGAATAACTTACTTGAATTGGACCATTTTACACTATGTCCATTGTAGATTTGTGTCTCCGACAGTTTGTTTGGTTGCAGGGGACATTTTCAGTTTTTATGGCCAAAATGTGCTTTTCAGGGGCTGAAAAGCATGTTTTGGCCGAGTATGATAATTTTCATTAAAACTTGATTTCTATCCATTTGAATGATGCCAAATGAATAACTTACTTGAATTGGACCATTTTACACTATGTCCATTGTAGATTTGTGTCTCTGACAGTTCGTTTGGTTGCAGGGGACATATTCAGTTTTTATGGCCAAAATGTGCTTTTCAGGGGCTGAAAAGCATGTTTTGGCCGAATATGATAATTTTCATTAAAACTTGATTTCTATCACTTCGAATGATGCCAAATGAATAACTTACTTGAATTGGACCATTTTACACTATGTCCATTGTAGATTTGTGTCTCCGACAGTTTGTTTGGTTGCAGGGGACATTTTCAGTTTTTATGGCCAAAATGTGCTTTTCAGGGCTGAAAAGCATGTTTTGGCCGAGTATGATAATTTTCATTAAAACTTGATTTCTATCCATTTGAATGATGCCAAATGAATAACTTACTTGAATTGGACCATTTTAAACTATGTCCATTGTAGATTTGTGTCTCTGACAGTTCGTTTGGTTGCAGGGGACATATTCAGTTTTTATGGACAAAATGTGCTTTTCAGGGGCTGAAAAGCATGTTTTGGCCGAATATGATAATTTTCATTAAAACTTGATTTCTATCACTTCGAATGATGCCAAATGAATAACTTACTTGAATTGGACCATTTTACACTATGTCCATTGTAGATTTGTGTCTCTGACAGTTCGTTTGGTTGCAGGGGACATATTCAGTTTTTATGGCCAAAATGTGCTTTTCAGGGGCTGAAAAGCATGTTTTGGCCGAATATGATAATTTTCATTAAAACTTGATTTCTATCACTTCGAATGATGCCAAATGAATAACTTACTTGAATTGGACCATTTTACACTATGTCCATTGTAGATTTGTGTCTCCGACAGTTTGTTTGGTTGCAGGGGACATATTCAGTTTTTATGGCCAAAATGTGCTTTTCAGGGGCTGAAAAGCATGTTTTGGCCGAGTATGATAATTTTCATTAAAACTTGATTTCTATCCATTTGAATGATGCCAAATGAATAACTTACTTGAATTGGACCATTTTACACTATGTCCATTGTAGATTTGTGTCTCTGACAGTTCGTTTGGTTGCAGGGGACATATTCAGTTTTTATGGCCAAAATGTGCTTTTCAGGGGCTGAAAAGCATGTTTTGGCCGAATATGATAATTTTCATTAAAACTTGATTTCTATCACTTCGAATGATGCCAAATGAATAACTTACTTGAATTGGACCATTTTACACTATGTCCATTGTAGATTTGTGTCTCTGACAGTTCGTTTGGTTGAAGGGGACATATTCAGTTTTTATGGCCAAAATGTGCTTTTCAGGGGCTGAAAAGCATGTTTTGGCCGAATATGATAATATTCATTAAAACTTGATTTCTATCACTTCGAATGATGCCAAATGAATAACTTACTTGAATTGGACCATTTTACACTATGTCCATTGTAGATTTGTGTCTCTGACAGTTCGTTTGGTTGCAGGGGACATATTAAGTTTTTATGGCCAAAATGTGCTTTTCAGGGGCTGAAAAGCATGTTTTGGCCGAGTATGATAATTTTCATTAAAACTTGATTTCTATCCATTTGAATGATGCCAAATGAATAACTTACTTGAATTGGACCATTTTACACTATGTCCATTGTAGATTTGTGTCTCTGACAGTTCGTTTGGTTGCAGGGGACATATTCAGTTTTTATGGCCAAAATGTGCTTTTCAGGGGCTGAAAAGCATGTTTTGGCCGAATATGATAATTTTCATTAAAACTTGATTTCTATCACTTCGAATGATGCCAAATGAATAACTTACTTGAATTGGACCATTTTACACTATGTCCATTGTAGATTTGTGTCTCTGACAGTTCGTTTAGTTGCAGGGGACATTTTCAGTTTTTATGGCCAAAATGTGCTTTTCAGGGGCTGAAAAGCATGTTTTGGCCGAATATGATAATTTTCATTAAAACTTGACTTCTATCACTTCGAATGATGCCAAATGAATAACTTACTTGAATTGGACCATTTTACACTATGTCCATTGTAGATTTGTGTCTCCGACAGTTTGTTTGGTTGCAGGGGACATTTTCAGTTTTTATGGCCAAAATGTGCTTTTCAGGGGCTGAAAAGCATGTTTTGGCCGAGTATGATAATTTTCATTAAAACTTGATTTCTATCCATTTGAATGATGCCAAATGAATAACTTACTTGAATTGGACCATTTTACACTATGTCCATTGTAGATTTGTGTCTCTGACAGTTCGTTTGGTTGCAGGGGACATATTCAGTTTTTATGGCCAAAATGTGCTTTTCAGGGGCTGAAAAGCATGTTTTGGCCGAATATGATAATTTTCATTAAAACTTGATTTCTATCACTTCGAATGATGCCAAATGAATAACTTACTTGAATTGGACCATTTTACACTATGTCCATTGTAGATTTGTGTCTCTGACAGTTCGTTTGGTTGCAGGGGACATATTCAGTTTTTATGGCCAAAATGTGCTTTTCAGGGGCTGAAAAGCATGTTTTGGCCGAATATGATAATTTTCATTAAAACTTGATTTCTATCCATTTGAATGATGCCAAATGAATAACTTACTTGAATTGGACCATTTTACACTATGTCCATTGTAAATTTGTGTCTCTGACAGTTCGTTTAGTTGCAGGGGACATTTTCAGTTTTTATGGCCAAAATGTGCTTTTCAGGGGCTGAAAAGCATGTTTTGGCCGAATATGATAATTTTCATTAAAACTTGATTTCTATCACTTCGAATGATGCCAAATGAATAACTTACTTGAATTGGACCATTTTACACTATGTCCATTGTAGATTTGTGTCTCCGACAGTTTGTTTGGTTGCAGGGGACATTTTCAGTTTTTATGGCCAAAATGTGCTTTTCAGGGGCTGAAAAGCATGTTTTGGCCGAGTATGATAATTTTCATTAAAACTTGATTTCTATCCATTTGAATGATGCCAAATGAATAACTTACTTGAATTGGACCATTTTACACTATGTCCATTGTAGATTTGTGTCTCTGACAGTTCGTTTGGTTGCAGGGGACATATTCAGTTTTTATGGCCAAAATGTGCTTTTCAGGGGCTGAAAAGCATGTTTTGGCCGAATATGATAATTTTCATTAAAACTTGATTTCTATCACTTCGAATGATGCCAAATGAATAACTTACTTGAATTGGACCATTTTACACTATGTCCATTGTAGATTTGTGTCTCTGACAGTTCGTTTGGTTGCAGGGGACATATTCAGTTTTTATGGCCAAAATGTGCTTTTCAGGGGCTGAAAAGCATGTTTTGGCCGAGTATGATAATTTTCATTAAAACTTGATTTCTATCACTTCGAATGATGCCAAATGAATAACTTACTTGAATTGGACCATTTTACACTATGTCCATTGTAGATTTGTGTCTCCGACAGTTCGTTTGGTTGCAGGGGACATTTTCAGTTTTTATGGCCAAAATGTGCTTTTCAGGGGCTGAAAAGCATGTTTTGGCCGAGTATGATAATTTTCATTAAAACTTGATTTCTATCCATTTGAATGATGCCAAATGAATAACTTACTTGAATTGGACCATTTTACACAATGTCCATTGTAGATTTGTGTCTCTGACAGTTCGTTGGTTGCAGGGGACATATTCAGTTTTTATGGCCAAAATGTGCTTTTCAGGGGCTGAAAAGCATGTTTTGGCCGAATATGATAATTTTCATTAAAACTTGATTTCTATCACTTCGAATGATGCCAAATGAATAACTTACTTGAATTGGACCATTTTACACTATGTCCATTGTAGATTTGTGTCTCCGACAGTTTGTTTGGTTGCAGGGGACATTTTCAGTTTTTATGGCCAAAATGTGCTTTTCAGGGGCTGAAAAGCATGTTTTGGCCGAGTATGATAATTTTCATTAAAACTTGATTTCTATCCATTTGAATGATGCCAAATGAATAATTTACTTGAATTGGACCATTTTACACTATGTCCATTGTAGATTTGTGTCTCTGACAGTTCGTTTGGTTGCAGGGGACATATTCAGTTTTTATGGCCAAAATGTGCTTTTCAGTGGCTGAAAAGCATGTTTTGGCCGAATATGATAATTTTCATTAAAACTTGATTTCTATCACTTCGAATGATGCCAAATGAATAACTTACTTGAATTGGACCATTTTACACTATGTCCATTGTAGATTTGTGTCTCCGACAGTTTGTTTGGTTGCAGGGGACATTTTCAGTTTTTATGGCCAAAATGTGCTTTTCAGGGGCTGAAAAGCATGTTTTGGCCGAGTATGATAATTTTCATTAAAACTTGATTTCTATCCATTTGAATGATGCCAAATGAATAACTTACTTGAATTGGACCATTTTACACTATGTCCATTGTAGATTTGTGTCTCTGACAGTTCGTTTGGTTGCAGGGGACATATTCAGTTTTTATGGCCAAAATGTGCTTTTCAGGGGCTGAAAAGCATGTTTTGGCCGAATATGATAATTTTCATTAAAACTTGATTTCTATCACTTCGAATGATGCCAAATGAATAACTTACTTGAATTGGACCATTTTACACTATGTCCATTGTAGATTTGTGTCTCTGACAGTTCGTTTGGTTGAAGGGGACATATTCAGTTTTTATGGCCAAAATGTGCTTTTCAGGGGCTGAAAAGCATGTTTTGGCCGAATATGATAATTTTCATTAAAACTTGATTTCTATCACTTCGAATGATGCCAAATGAATAACTTACTTGAATTGGACCATTTTACACTATGTCCATTGTAGATTTGTGTCTCTGACAGTTCGTTTGGTTGCAGGGGACATATTAAGTTTTTATGGCCAAAATGTGCTTTTCAGGGGCTGAAAAGCATGTTTTGGCCGAGTATGATAATTTTCATTAAAACTTGATTTCTATCCATTTGAATGATGCCAAATGAATAACTTACTTGAATTGGACCATTTTACACTATGTCCATTGTAGATTTGTGTCTCTGACAGTTCGTTTGGTTGCAGGGGACATATTCAGTTTTTATGGCCAAAATGTGCTTTTCAGGGGCTGAAAAGCATGTTTTGGCCGAATATGATAATTTTCATTAAAACTTGATTTCTATCACTTCGAATGATGCCAAATGAATAACTTACTTGAATTGGACCATTTTACACTATGTCCATTGTAGATTTGTGTCTCTGACAGTTCGTTTGGTTGCAGGGGACATATTCAGTTTTTATGGCCAAAATGTGCTTTTCAGGGGCTGAAAAGCATGTTTTGGCCGAGTATGATAATTTTCATTAAAACTTGATTTCTATCGATTTGAATGATGCCAAATGAATAACTTACTTGAATTGGACCATTTTACACTATGTCCATTGTAGATTTGTGTCTCTGACAGTTCGTTTAGTTGCAGGGGACATTTTCAGTTTTTATGGCCAAAATGTGCTTTTCAGGGGCTGAAAAGCATGTTTTGGCCGAATATGATAATTTTCATTAAAACTTGATTTCTATCACTTCGAATGATGCCAAATGAATAACTTACTTGAATTGGACCATTTTACACTATGTCCATTGTAGATTTGTGTCTCCGACAGTTTGTTTGGTTGCAGGGGACATTTTCAGTTTTTATGGCCAAAATGTGCTTTTCAGGGGCTGAAAAGCATGTTTTGGCCGAGTATGATAATTTTCATTAAAACTTGATTTCTATCCATTTGAATGATGCCAAATGAATAACTTACTTGAATTGGACCATTTTACACTATGTCCATTGTAGATTTGTGTCTCTGACAGTTCGTTTGGTTGCAGGGGACATATTCAGTTTTTATGGCCAAAATGTGCTTTTCAGGGGCTGAAAAGCATGTTTTGGCCGAATATGATAATTTTCATTAAAACTTGATTTCTATCACTTCGAATGATGCCAAATGAATAACTTACTTGAATTGGACCATTTTACACTATGTCCATTGTAGATTTGTGTCTCTGACAGTTCGTTTGGTTGCAGGGGACATATTCAGTTTTTATGGCCAAAATGTGCTTTTCAGGGGCTGAAAAGCATGTTTTGGCCGAATATGATAATTTTCATTAAAACTTGATTTCTATCACTTCGAATGATGCCAAATGAATAACTTACTTGAATTGGACCATTTTACACTATGTCCATTGTAGATTTGTGTCTCCGACAGTTTGTTTGGTTGCAGGGGACATTTTCAGTTTTTATGGCCAAAATGTGCTTTTCAGGGGCTGAAAAGCATGTTTTGGCCGAGTATGATAATTTTCATTAAAACTTGTTTTCTATCCATTTGAATGATGCCAAATGAATAACTTACTTGAATTGGACCATTTTACACTATGTCCATTGTAGATTTGTGTCTCTGACAGTTCGTTTGGTTGCAGGGGACATATTCAGTTTTTATGGCCAAAATGTGCTTTTCAGGGGCTGAAAAGCATGTTTTGGCCGAATATGATAATTTTCATTAAAACTTGATTTCTATCACTTCGAATGATGCCAAATGAATAACTTACTTGAATTGGACCATTTTACACTATGTCCATTGTAGATTTGTTTCTCTGACAGTTCGTTTGGTTGCAGGGGACATATTCAGTTTTTATGGCCAAAATGTGCTTTTCAGGGGCTGAAAAGCATGTTTTGGCCGAATATGATAATTTTCATTAAAACTTGATTTCTATAACTTCGAATGATGCCAAATGAATAACTTACTTGAATTGGACCATTTTACACTATGTCCATTGTAGATTTGTGTCTCTGACAGTTGGTTTGGTTGCAGGGGACATATTCAGTTTTTATGGCCAAAATGTGCTTTTCAGGGGCTGAAAAGCATGTTTTGGCCGAATATGATAATTTTCATTAAAACTTGATTTCTATCACTTCAAATGATGCCAAATGAATAACTTACTTGAATTGGACCATTTTACACTATGTGTGTAGATTTGTGTCTCTGACAGTTCGTTTGGTTGCAGGGGACATATTAAGTTTTTATGGCCAAAATGTGCTTTTCAGGGGCTGAAAAGCATGTTTTGGCCGAGTATGATAATTTTCATTAAAACTTGATTTCTATCCATTTGAATGATGCCAAATGAATAACTTACTTGAATTGGACCATTTTACACTATGTCCATTGTAGATTTGTGTCTCTGACAGTTCGTTTGGTTGCAGGGGACATATTCAGTTTTTATGGCCAAAATGTGCTTTTCAGGGGCTGAAAAGCATGTTTTGGCCGAATATGATAATTTTCATTAAAACTTGATTTCTATCACTTCGAATGATGCCAAATGAATAACTTACTTGAATTGGACCATTTTACACTATGTCCATTGTAGATTTGTGTCTCTGACAGTTCGTTTGGTTGCAGGGGACATATTCAGTTTTTATGGCCAAAATGTGCTTTTCAGGGGCTGAAAAGCATGTTTTGGCCGAGTATGATAATTTTCATTAAAACTTGATTTCTATCCATTTGAATGATGCCAAATGAATAACTTACTTGAATTGGACCATTTTACACTATGTCCATTGTAGATTTGTGTCTCTGACAGTTCGTTTAGTTGCAGGGGACATTTTCAGTTTTTATGGCCAAAATGTGCTTTTCAGGGGCTGAAAAGCATGTTTTGGCCGAATATGATAATTTTCATTAAAACTTGATTTCTATCACTTCGAATGATGCCAAATGAATAACTTACTTGAATTGGACCATTTTACACTATGTCCATTGTAGATTTGTGTCTCTGACAGTTCGTTTGGTTGCAGGGGACATATTCAGTTTTTATGGCCAAAATGTGCTTTTCAGGGGCTGAAAAGCATGTTTTGGCCGAGTATGATAATTTTCATTAAAACTTGATTTCTATCCATTTGAATGATGCCAAATGAATAACTTACTTGAATTGGACCATTTTACACTATGTCCATTGTAGATTTGTGTTTCTGACAGTTCGTTTAGTTGCAGGGGACATTTTCAGTTTTTATGGCCAAAATGTGCTTTTCAGGGGCTGAAAAGCATGTTTTGGCCGAATATGATAATTTTCATTAAAACTTGATTTCTATCACTTCGAATGATGCCAAATGAATAACTTACTTGAATTGGACCATTTTACACTATGTCCATTGTAGATTTGTGTCTCCGACAGTTTGTTTGGTTGCAGGGGACATTTTCAGTTTTTATGGCCAAAATGTGCTTTTCAGGGGCTGAAAAGCATGTTTTGGCCGAATATGATAATTTTCATTAAAACTTGATTTCTATCACTTCGAATGATGCCAAATGAATAACTTACTTGAATTGGACCATTTTACACTATGTCCATTGTAGATTTGTGTCTCCGACAGTTCGTTTGGTTGCAGGGGACATTTTCAGTTTTTATGGCCAAAATGTGCTTTTCAGGGGCTGAAAAGCATGTTTTGGCCGAGTATGATAATTTTCATTAAAACTTGATTTCTATCCATTTGAATGATGCCAAATGAATAACTTACTTGAATTGGACCATTTTACACTATGTCCATTGTAGATTTGTGTCTCTGACAGTTCGTTTGGTTGCAGGGGACATATTCAGTTTTTATGGCCAAAATGTGCTTTTCAGGGGCTGAAAAGCATGTTTTGGCCGAGTATGATAATTTTCATTAAAACTTGATTTCTATCACTTCGAATGATGCCAAATGAATAACTTACTTGAATTGGACCATTTTACACTATGTCCATTGTAGATTTGTGTCTCCGACAGTTTGTTTGGTTGCAGGGGACATTTTCAGTTTTTATGGCCAAAATGTGCTTTTCAGGGGCTGAAAAGCATGTTTTGGCCGAGTATGATAATTTTCATTAAAACTTGATTTCTATCCATTTGAATGATGCCAAATGAATAACTTACTTGAATTGGACATTTTTACACTATGTCCATTGTAGATTTGTGTCTCTGACAGTTCGTTTGGTTGCAGGGGACATATTCAGTTTTTATGGCCAAAATGTGCTTTTCAGGGGCTGAAAAGCATGTTTTGGCCGAATATGATAATTTTCATTAAAACTTGATTTCTATCACTTCGAATGATGCCAAATGAATAACTTACTTGAATTGGACCATTTTACACTATGTCCATTGTAGATTTGTGTCTCTGACAGTTCGTTTGGTTGCAGGGGACATATTCAGTTTTTATGGCCAAAATGTGCTTTTCAGGGGCTGAAAAGCATGTTTTGGCCGAGTATGATAATTTTCATTAAAACTTGATTTCTATCCATTTGAATGATGCCAAATGAATAACTTACTTGAATTGGACCATTTTACACTATGTCCATTGTAGATTTGTGTCTCTGACAGTTCGTTTGGTTGAAGGGGACATATTCAGTTTTTATGGCCAAAATGTGCTTTTCAGGGGCTGAAAAGCATGTTTTGGCCGAATATGATAATATTCATTAAAACTTGATTTCTATCACTTCGAATGATGCCAAATGAATAACTTACTTGAATTGGACCATTTTACACTATGTCCATTGTAGATTTGTGTCTCTGACAGTTCGTTTGGTTGCAGGGGACATATTAAGTTTTTATGGCCAAAATGTGCTTTTCAGGGGCTGAAAAGCATGTTTTGGCCGAGTATGATAATTTTCATTAAAACTTGATTTCTATCCATTTGAATGATGCCAAATGAATAACTTACTTGAATTGGACCATTTTACACTATGTCCATTGTAGATTTGTGTCTCTGACAGTTCGTTTGGTTGCAGGGGACATATTCAGTTTTTATGGCCAAAATGTGCTTTTCAGGGGCTGAAAAGCATGTTTTGGCCGAATATGATAATTTTCATTAAAACTTGATTTCTATCACTTCGAATGATGCCAAATGAATAACTTACTTGAATTGGACCATTTTACACTATGTCCATTGTAGATTTGTGTCTCTGACAGTTCGTTTGGTTGCAGGGGACATATTCAGTTTTTATGGCCAAAATGTGCTTTTCAGGGGCTGAAAAGCATGTTTTGGCCGAGTATGATAATTTTCATTAAAACTTGATTTCTATCCATTTGAATGATGCCAAATGAATAACTTACTTGAATTGGACCATTTTACACTATGTCCATTGTAGATTTGTGTCTCTGACAGTTCGTTTAGTTGCAGGGGACATTTTCAGTTTTTATGGCCAAAATGTGCTTTTCAGGGGCTGAAAAGCATGTTTTGGCCGAATATGATAATTTTCATTAAAACTTGATTTCTATCACTTCGAATGATGCCAAATTAATAACTTACTTGAATTGGACCATTTTACACTATGTCCATTGTAGATTTGTGTCTCCGACAGTTTGTTTGGTTGCAGGGGACATTTTCAGTTTTTATGGCCAAAATGTGCTTTTCAGGGGCTGAAAAGCATGTTTTGGCCGAGTATGATAATTTTCATTAAAACTTGATTTCTATCCATTTGAATGATGCCAAATGAATAACTTACTTGAATTGGACCATTTTACACTATGTCCATTGTAGATTTGTGTCTCTGACAGTTCGTTTGGTTGCAGGGGACATATTCAGTTTTTATGGCCAAAATGTGCTTTTCAGGGGCTGAAAAGCATGTTTTGGCCGAATATGATAATTTTCATTAAAACTTGATTTCTATCACTTCGAATGATGCCAAATGAATAACTTACTTGAATTGGACCATTTTACACTATGTCCATTGTAGATTTGTGTCTCCGACAGTTCGTTTGGTTGCAGGGGACATTTTCAGTTTTTATGGCCAAAATGTGCTTTTCAGGGGCTGAAAAGCATGTTTTGGCCGAATATGATAATTTTCATTAAAACTTGATTTCTATCCATTTGAATGATGCCAAATGAATAACTTACTTGAATTGGACCATTTTACACTATGTCCATTGTAGATTTGTGTCTCTGACAGTTCGTTTGGTTGCAGGGGACATATTCAGTTTTTATGGCCAAAATGTGCTTTTCAGGGGCTGAAAAGCATGTTTTGGCCGAGTATGATAATTTTCATTAAAACTTGATTTCTATCACTTCGAATGATGCCAAATGAATAACTTACTTGAATTGGACCATTTTACACTATGTCCATTGTAGATTTGTGTCTCCGACAGTTTGTTTGGTTGCAGGGGACATTTTCAGTTTTTATGGCCAAAATGTGCTTTTCAGGGGCTGAAAAGCATGTTTTGGCCGAGTATGATAATTTTCATTAAAACTTGATTTCTATCCATTTGAATGATGCCAAATGAATAACTTACTTGAATTGGACATTTTTACACTATGTCCATTGTAGATTTGTGTCTCTGACAGTTCGTTTGGTTGCAGGGGACATATTCAGTTTTTATGGCCAAAATGTGCTTTTCAGGGGCTGAAAAGCATGTTTTGGCCGAATATGATAATTTTCATTAAAACTTGATTTCTATCACTTCGAATGATGCCAAATGAATAACTTACTTGAATTGGACCATTTTACACTATGTCCATTGTAGATTTGTGTCTCTGACAGTTCGTTTGGTTGCAGGGGACATATTCAGTTTTTATGGCCAAAATGTGCTTTTCAGGGGCTGAAAAGCATGTTTTGGCCGAGTATGATAATTTTCATTAAAACTTGATTTCTATCCATTTGAATGATGCCAAATGAATAACTTACTTGAATTGGACCATTTTACACTATGTCCATTGTAGATTTGTGTCTCTGACAGTTCGTTTGGTTGAAGGGGACATATTCAGTTTTTATGGCCAAAATGTGCTTTTCAGGGGCTGAAAAGCATGTTTTGGCCGAATATGATAATATTCATTAAAACTTGATTTCTATCACTTCGAATGATGCCAAATGAATAACTTACTTGAATTGGACCATTTTACACTATGTCCATTGTAGATTTGTGTCTCTGACAGTTCGTTTGGTTGCAGGGGACATATTAAGTTTTTATGGCCAAAATGTGCTTTTCAGGGGCTGAAAAGCATGTTTTGGCCGAGTATGATAATTTTCATTAAAACTTGATTTCTATCCATTTGAATGATGCCAAATGAATAACTTACTTGAATTGGACCATTTTACACTATGTCCATTGTAGATTTGTGTCTCTGACAGTTCGTTTGGTTGCAGGGGACATATTCAGTTTTTATGGCCAAAATGTGCTTTTCAGGGGCTGAAAAGCATGTTTTGGCCGAATATGATAATTTTCATTAAAACTTGATTTCTATCACTTCGAATGATGCCAAATGAATAACTTACTTGAATTGGACCATTTTACACTATGTCCATTGTAGATTTGTGTCTCTGACAGTTCGTTTGGTTGCAGGGGACATATTCAGTTTTTATGGCCAAAATGTGCTTTTCAGGGGCTGAAAAGCATGTTTTGGCCGAGTATGATAATTTTCATTAAAACTTGATTTCTATCCATTTGAATGATGCCAAATGAATAACTTACTTGAATTGGACCATTTTACACTATGTCCATTGTAGATTTGTGTCTCTGACATTTCGTTTAGTTGCAGGGGACATTTTCAGTTTTTATGGCCAAAATGTGCTTTTCAGGGGCTGAAAAGCATGTTTTGGCCGAATATGATAATTTTCATTAAAACTTGATTTCTATCACTTCGAATGATGCCAAATTAATAACTTACTTGAATTGGACCATTTTACACTATGTCCATTGTAGATTTGTGTCTCCGACAGTTTGTTTGGTTGCAGGGGACATTTTCAGTTTTTATGGCCAAAATGTGCTTTTCAGGGGCTGAAAAGCATGTTTTGGCCGAGTATGATAATTTTCATTAAAACTTGATTTCTATCCATTTGAATGATGCCAAATGAATAACTTACTTGAATTGGACCATTTTACACTATGTCCATTGTAGATTTAAGTCTCTGACAGTTCGTTTGGTTGCAGGGGACATATTCAGTTTTTATGGCCAAAATGTGCTTTTCAGGGGCTGAAAAGCATGTTTTGGCCGAATATGATAATTTTCATTAAAACTTGATTTCTATCACTTCGAATGATGCCAAATGAATAACTTACTTGAATTGGACCATTTTACACTATGTCCATTGTAGATTTGTGTCTCTGACAGTTCGTTTGGTTGCAGGGGACATATTCAGTTTTTATGGCCAAAATGTGCTTTTCAGGGGCTGAAAAGCATGTTTTGGCCGAATATGATAATTTTCATTAAAACTTGATTTCTATCACTTCGAATGATGCCAAATGAATAACTTACTTGAATTGGACCATTTTACACTATGTCCATTGTAGATTTGTGTCTCCGACAGTTTGTTTGGTTGCAGGGGACATTTTCAGTTTTTATGGCCAAAATGTGCTTTTCAGGGGCTGAAAAGCATGTTTTGGCCGAGTATGATAATTTTCATTAAAACTTGATTTCTATCCATTTGAATGATGCCAAATGAATAACTTACTTGAATTGGACATTTTTACACTATGTCCATTGTAGATTTGTGTCTCTGACAGTTCGTTTGGTTGCAGGGGACATATTCAGTTTTTATGGCCAAAATGTGCTTTTCAGGGGCTGAAAAGCATGTTTTGGCCGAATATGATAATTTTCATTAAAACTTGATTTCTATCACTTCGAATGATGCCAAATGAATAACTTACTTGAATTGGACCATTTTACACTATGTCCATTGTAGATTTGTGTCTCTGACAGTTCGTTTGGTTGCAGGGGACATATTCAGTTTTTATGGCCAAAATGTGCTTTTCAGGGGCTGAAAAGCATGTTTTGGCCGAGTATGATAATTTTCATTAAAACTTGATTTCTATCCATTTGAATGATGCCAAATGAATAACTTACTTGAATTGGACCATTTTACACTATGTCCATTGTAGATTTGTGTCTCTGACAGTTCGTTTGGTTGAAGGGGACATATTCAGTTTTTATGGCCAAAATGTGCTTTTCAGGGGCTGAAAAGCATGTTTTGGCCGAATATGATAATATTCATTAAAACTTGATTTCTATCACTTCGAATGATGCCAAATGAATAACTTACTTGAATTGGACCATTTTACACTATGTCCATTGTAGATTTGTGTCTCTGACAGTTCGTTTGGTTGCAGGGGACATATTAAGTTTTTATGGCCAAAATGTGCTTTTCAGGGGCTGAAAAGCATGTTTTGGCCGAGTATGATAATTTTCATTAAAACTTGATTTCTATCCATTTGAATGATGCCAAATGAATAACTTACTTGAATTGGACCATTTTACACTATGTCCATTGTAGATTTGTGTCTCTGACAGTTCGTTTGGTTGCAGGGGACATATTCAGTTTTTATGGCCAAAATGTGCTTTTCAGGGGCTGAAAAGCATGTTTTGGCCGAATATGATAATTTTCATTAAAACTTGATTTCTATCACTTCGAATGATGCCAAATGAATAACTTACTTGAATTGGACCATTTTACACTATGTCCATTGTAGATTTGTGTCTCTGACAGTTCGTTTGGTTGCAGAGGACATATTCAGTTTTTATGGCCAAAATGTGCTTTTCAGGGGCTGAAAAGCATGTTTTGGCCGAGTATGATAATTTTCATTAAAACTTGATTTCTATCCATTTGAATGATGCCAAATGAATAACTTACTTGAATTGGACCATTTTACACTATGTCCATTGTAGATTTGTGTCTCTGACATTTCGTTTAGTTGCAGGGGACATTTTCAGTTTTTATGGCCAAAATGTGCTTTTCAGGGGCTGAAAAGCATGTTTTGGCCGAATATGATAATTTTCATTAAAACTTGATTTCTATCACTTCGAATGATGCCAAATTAATAACTTACTTGAATTGGACCATTTTACACTATGTCCATTGTAGATTTGTGTCTCCGACAGTTTGTTTGGTTGCAGGGGACATTTTCAGTTTTTATGGCCAAAATGTGCTTTTCAGGGGCTGAAAAGCATGTTTTGGCCGAGTATGATAATTTTCATTAAAACTTGATTTCTATCCATTTGAATGATGCCAAATGAATAACTTACTTGAATTGGACCATTTTACACTATGTCCATTGTAGATTTAAGTCTCTGACAGTTCGTTTGGTTGCAGGGGACATATTCAGTTTTTATGGCCAAAATGTGCTTTTCAGGGGCTGAAAAGCATGTTTTGGCCGAATATGATAATTTTCATTAAAACTTGATTTCTATCACTTCGAATGATGCCAAATGAATAACTTACTTGAATTGGACCATTTTACACTATGTCCATTGTAGATTTGTGTCTCTGACAGTTCGTTTGGTTGCAGGGGACATATTCAGTTTTTATGGCCAAAATGTGCTTTTCAGGGGCTGAAAAGCATGTTTTGGCCGAATATGATAATTTTCATTAAAACTTGATTTCTATCACTTCGAATGATGCCAAATGAATAACTTACTTGAATTGGACCATTTTACACTATGTCCATTGTAGATTTGTGTCTCTGACAGTTCGTTTGGTTGCAGGGGACATTTTCAGTTTTTATGGCCAAAGTGTGCTTTTCAGGGGCTGAAAAGCATGTTTTAGCCGAGTATGATAATTTTCATTAAAACTTGATTTCTATCCATTTGAATGATGCCAAATGAATAACTTACTTGAATTGGACCATTTTACACAATGTCCATTGTAGATTTGTGTCTCTGACAGTTCGTTTGGTTGCAGGGGACATATTCAGTTTTTATGGCCAAAATGTGCTTTTCAGGGGCTGAAAAGCATGTTTTGGCCGAGTATGATAATTTTCATTAAAACTTGATTTCTATCACTTCGAATGATGCCAAATGAATAACTTACTTGAATTGGACCATTTTACACTATGTCCATTGTAGATTTGTGTCTCCGACAGTTTGTTTGGTTGCAGGGGACATTTTCAGTTTTTATGGCCAAAATGTGCTTTTCAGGGGCTGAAAAGCATGTTTTGGCCGAGTATGATAATTTTCATTAAAACTTGATTTCTATCCATTTGAATGATGCCAAATGAATAACTTACTTGAATTGGACATTTTTACACTATGTCCATTGTAGATTTGTGTCTCTGACAGTTCGTTTGGTTGCAGGGGACATATTCAGTTTTTATGGCCAAAATGTGCTTTTCAGGGGCTGAAAAGCATGTTTTGGCCGAATATGATAATTTTCATTAAAACTTGATTTCTATCACTTCGAATGATGCCAAATGAATAACTTACTTGAATTGGACCATTTTACACTATGTCCATTGTAGATTTGTGTCTCTGACAGTTCGTTTGGTTGCAGGGGACATATTCAGTTTTTATGGCCAAAATGTGCTTTTCAGGGGCTGAAAAGCATGTTTTGGCCGAGTATGATAATTTTCATTAAAACTTGATTTCTATCCATTTGAATGATGCCAAATGAATAACTTACTTGAATTGGACCATTTTACACTATGTCCATTGTAGATTTGTGTCTCTGACAGTTCGTTTGGTTGAAGGGGACATATTCAGTTTTTATGGCCAAAATGTGCTTTTCAGGGGCTGAAAAGCATGTTTTGGCCGAATATGATAATATTCATTAAAACTTGATTTCTATCACTTCGAATGATGCCAAATGAATAACTTACTTGAATTGGACCATTTTACACTATGTCCATTGTAGATTTGTGTCTCTGACAGTTCGTTTGGTTGCAGGGGACATATTAAGTTTTTATGGCCAAAATGTGCTTTTCAGGGGCTGAAAAGCATGTTTTGGCCGAGTATGATAATTTTCATTAAAACTTGATTTCTATCCATTTGAATGATGCCAAATGAATAACTTACTTGAATTGGACCATTTTACACTATGTCCATTGTAGATTTGTGTCTCTGACAGTTCGTTTGGTTGCAGGGGACATATTCAGTTTTTATGGCCAAAATGTGCTTTTCAGGGGCTGAAAAGCATGTTTTGGCCGAATATGATAATTTTCATTAAAACTTGATTTCTATCACTTCGAATGATGCCAAATGAATAACTTACTTGAATTGGACCATTTTACACTATGTCCATTGTAGATTTGTGTCTCTGACAGTTCGTTTGGTTGCAGGGGACATATTCAGTTTTTATGGCCAAAATGTGCTTTTCAGGGGCTGAAAAGCATGTTTTGGCCGAATATGATAATTTTCATTAAAACTTGATTTCTATCATCGAATGATGCCAAATGAATAACTTACTTGAATTGGACCATTTTACACTATGTCCATTGTAGATTTGTGTCTCTGACAGTTCGTTTGGTTGCAGGGGACATATTAAGTTTTTATGGCCAAAATGTGCTTTTCAGGGGCTGAAAAGCATGTTTTGGCCGAGTATGATAATTTTCATTAAAACTTGATTTCTATCCATTTGAATGATGCCAAATGAATAACTTACTTGAATTGGACCATTTTACACTATGTCCATTGTAGATTTGTGTCTCTGACAGTTCGTTTGGTTGCAGGGGACATATTCAGTTTTTATGGCCAAAATGTGCTTTTCAGGGGCTGAAAAGCATGTTTTGGCCGAATATGATAATTTTCATTAAAACTTGATTTCTATCACTTCGAATGATGCCAAATGAATAACTTACTTGAATTGGACCATTTTACACTATGTCCATTGTAGATTTGTGTCTCTGACAGTTCGTTTGGTTGCAGGGGACATATTCAGTTTTTATGGCCAAAATGTGCTTTTCAGGGGCTGAAAAGCATGTTTTGGCCGAGTATGATAATTTTCATTAAAACTTGATTTCTATCCATTTGAATGATGCCAAATGAATAACTTACTTGAATTGGACCATTTTACACTATGTCCATTGTAGATTTGTGTCTCTGACATTTCGTTTAGTTGCAGGGGACATTTTCAGTTTTTATGGCCAAAATGTGCTTTTCAGGGGCTGAAAAGCATGTTTTGGCCGAATATGATAATTTTCATTAAAACTTGATTTCTATCACTTCGAATGATGCCAAATTAATAACTTACTTGAATTGGACCATTTTACACTATGTCCATTGTAGATTTGTGTCTCCGACAGTTTGTTTGGTTGCAGGGGACATTTTCAGTTTTTATGGCCAAAATGTGCTTTTCAGGGGCTGAAAAGCATGTTTTGGCCGAGTATGATAATTTTCATTAAAACTTGATTTCTATCCATTTGAATGATGCCAAATGAATAACTTACTTGAATTGGACCATTTTACACTATGTCCATTGTAGATTTAAGTCTCTGACAGTTCGTTTGGTTGCAGGGGACATATTCAGTTTTTATGGCCAAAATGTGCTTTTCAGGGGCTGAAAAGCATGTTTTGGCCGAATATGATAATTTTCATTAAAACTTGATTTCTATCACTTCGAATGATGCCAAATGAATAACTTACTTGAATTGGACCATTTTACACTATGTCCATTGTAGATTTGTGTCTCTGACAGTTCGTTTGGTTGCAGGGGACATATTCAGTTTTTATGGCCAAAATGTGCTTTTCAGGGGCTGAAAAGCATGTTTTGGCCGAATATGATAATTTTCATTAAAACTTGATTTCTATCACTTCGAATGATGCCAAATGAATAACTTACTTGAATTGGACCATTTTACACTATGTCCATTGTAGATTTGTGTCTCCGACAGTTTGTTTGGTTGCAGGGGACATTTTCAGTTTTTATGGCCAAAATGTGCTTTTCAGGGGCTGAAAAGCATGTTTTGGCCGAGTATGATAATTTTCATTAAAACTTGATTTCTATCCATTTGAATGATGCCAAATGAATAACTTACTTGAATTGGACATTTTTACACTATGTCCATTGTAGATTTGTGTCTCTGACAGTTCGTTTGGTTGCAGGGGACATATTCAGTTTTTATGGCCAAAATGTGCTTTTCAGGGGCTGAAAAGCATGTTTTGGCCGAATATGATAATTTTCATTAAAACTTGATTTCTATCACTTCGAATGATGCCAAATGAATAACTTACTTGAATTGGACCATTTTACACTATGTCCATTGTAGATTTGTGTCTCTGACAGTTCGTTTGGTTGCAGGGGACATATTCAGTTTTTATGGCCAAAATGTGCTTTTCAGGGGCTGAAAAGCATGTTTTGGCCGAGTATGATAATTTTCATTAAAACTTGATTTCTATCCATTTGAATGATGCCAAATGAATAACTTACTTGAATTGGACCATTTTACACTATGTCCATTGTAGATTTGTGTCTCTGACAGTTCGTTTGGTTGAAGGGGACATATTCAGTTTTTATGGCCAAAATGTGCTTTTCAGGGGCTGAAAAGCATGTTTTGGCCGAATATGATAATATTCATTAAAACTTGATTTCTATCACTTCGAATGATGCCAAATGAATAACTTACTTGAATTGGACCATTTTACACTATGTCCATTGTAGATTTGTGTCTCTGACAGTTCGTTTGGTTGCAGGGGACATATTAAGTTTTTATGGCCAAAATGTGCTTTTCAGGGGCTGAAAAGCATGTTTTGGCCGAGTATGATAATTTTCATTAAAACTTGATTTCTATCCATTTGAATGATGCCAAATGAATAACTTACTTGAATTGGACCATTTTACACTATGTCCATTGTAGATTTGTGTCTCTGACAGTTCGTTTGGTTGCAGGGGACATATTCAGTTTTTATGGCCAAAATGTGCTTTTCAGGGGCTGAAAAGCATGTTTTGGCCGAATATGATAATTTTCATTAAAACTTGATTTCTATCACTTCGAATGATGCCAAATGAATAACTTACTTGAATTGGACCATTTTACACTATGTCCATTGTAGATTTGTGTCTCTGACAGTTCGTTTGGTTGCAGGGGACATATTCAGTTTTTATGGCCAAAATGTGCTTTTCAGGGGCTGAAAAGCATGTTTTGGCCGAGTATGATAATTTTCATTAAAACTTGATTTCTATCCATTTGAATGATGCCAAATGAATAACTTACTTGAATTGGACCATTTTACACTATGTCCATTGTAGATTTGTGTCTCTGACATTTCGTTTAGTTGCAGGGGACATTTTCAGTTTTTATGGCCAAAATGTGCTTTTCAGGGGCTGAAAAGCATGTTTTGGCCGAATATGATAATTTTCATTAAAACTTGATTTCTATCACTTCGAATGATGCCAAATTAATAACTTACTTGAATTGGACCATTTTACACTATGTCCATTGTAGATTTGTGTCTCCGACAGTTTGTTTGGTTGCAGGGGACATTTTCAGTTTTTATGGCCAAAATGTGCTTTTCAGGGGCTGAAAAGCATGTTTTGGCCGAGTATGATAATTTTCATTAAAACTTGATTTCTATCCATTTGAATGATGCCAAATGAATAACTTACTTGAATTGGACCATTTTACACTATGTCCATTGTAGATTTAAGTCTCTGACAGTTCGTTTGGTTGCAGGGGACATATTCAGTTTTTATGGCCAAAATGTGCTTTTCAGGGGCTGAAAAGCATGTTTTGGCCGAATATGATAATTTTCATTAAAACTTGATTTCTATCACTTCGAATGATGCCAAATGAATAACTTACTTGAATTGGACCATTTTACACTATGTCCATTGTAGATTTGTGTCTCTGACAGTTCGTTTGGTTGCAGGGGACATATTCAGTTTTTATGGCCAAAATGTGCTTTTCAGGGGCTGAAAAGCATGTTTTGGCCGAATATGATAATTTTCATTAAAACTTGATTTCTATCACTTCGAATGATGCCAAATGAATAACTTACTTGAATTGGACCATTTTACACTATGTCCATTGTAGATTTGTGTCTCTGACAGTTCGTTTGGTTGCAGGGGACATTTTCAGTTTTTATGGCCAAAGTGTGCTTTTCAGGGGCTGAAAAGCATGTTTTAGCCGAGTATGATAATTTTCATTAAAACTTGATTTCTATCCATTTGAATGATGCCAAATGAATAACTTACTTGAATTGGACCATTTTACACAATGTCCATTGTAGATTTGTGTCTCTGACAGTTCGTTTGGTTGCAGGGGACATATTCAGTTTTTATGGCCAAAATGTGCTTTTCAGGGGCTGAAAAGCATGTTTTGGCCGAGTATGATAATTTTCATTAAAACTTGATTTCTATCACTTCGAATGATGCCAAATGAATAACTTACTTGAATTGGACCATTTTACACTATGTCCATTGTAGATTTGTGTCTCCGACAGTTTGTTTGGTTGCAGGGGACATTTTCAGTTTTTATGGCCAAAATGTGCTTTTCAGGGGCTGAAAAGCATGTTTTGGCCGAGTATGATAATTTTCATTAAAACTTGATTTCTATCCATTTGAATGATGCCAAATGAATAACTTACTTGAATTGGACATTTTTACACTATGTCCATTGTAGATTTGTGTCTCTGACAGTTCGTTTGGTTGCAGGGGACATATTCAGTTTTTATGGCCAAAATGTGCTTTTCAGGGGCTGAAAAGCATGTTTTGGCCGAATATGATAATTTTCATTAAAACTTGATTTCTATCACTTCGAATGATGCCAAATGAATAACTTACTTGAATTGGACCATTTTACACTATGTCCATTGTAGATTTGTGTCTCTGACAGTTCGTTTGGTTGCAGGGGACATATTCAGTTTTTATGGCCAAAATGTGCTTTTCAGGGGCTGAAAAGCATGTTTTGGCCGAGTATGATAATTTTCATTAAAACTTGATTTCTATCCATTTGAATGATGCCAAATGAATAACTTACTTGAATTGGACCATTTTACACTATGTCCATTGTAGATTTGTGTCTCTGACAGTTCGTTTGGTTGAAGGGGACATATTCAGTTTTTATGGCCAAAATGTGCTTTTCAGGGGCTGAAAAGCATGTTTTGGCCGAATATGATAATATTCATTAAAACTTGATTTCTATCACTTCGAATGATGCCAAATGAATAACTTACTTGAATTGGACCATTTTACACTATGTCCATTGTAGATTTGTGTCTCTGACAGTTCGTTTGGTTGCAGGGGACATATTAAGTTTTTATGGCCAAAATGTGCTTTTCAGGGGCTGAAAAGCATGTTTTGGCCGAGTATGATAATTTTCATTAAAACTTGATTTCTATCCATTTGAATGATGCCAAATGAATAACTTACTTGAATTGGACCATTTTACACTATGTCCATTGTAGATTTGTGTCTCTGACAGTTCGTTTGGTTGCAGGGGACATATTCAGTTTTTATGGCCAAAATGTGCTTTTCAGGGGCTGAAAAGCATGTTTTGGCCGAATATGATAATTTTCATTAAAACTTGATTTCTATCACTTCGAATGATGCCAAATGAATAACTTACTTGAATTGGACCATTTTACACTATGTCCATTGTAGATTTGTGTCTCTGACAGTTCGTTTGGTTGCAGGGGACATATTCAGTTTTTATGGCCAAAATGTGCTTTTCAGGGGCTGAAAAGCATGTTTTGGCCGAGTATGATAATTTTCATTAAAACTTGATTTCTATCCATTTGAATGATGCCAAATGAATAACTTACTTGAATTGGACCATTTTACACTATGTCCATTGTAGATTTGTGTCTCTGACATTTCGTTTAGTTGCAGGGGACATTTTCAGTTTTTATGGCCAAAATGTGCTTTTCAGGGGCTGAAAAGCATGTTTTGGCCGAATATGATAATTTTCATTAAAACTTGATTTCTATCACTTCGAATGATGCCAAATTAATAACTTACTTGAATTGGACCATTTTACACTATGTCCATTGTAGATTTGTGTCTCCGACAGTTTGTTTGGTTGCAGGGGACATTTTCAGTTTTTATGGCCAAAATGTGCTTTTCAGGGGCTGAAAAGCATGTTTTGGCCGAGTATGATAATTTTCATTAAAACTTGATTTCTATCCATTTGAATGATGCCAAATGAATAACTTACTTGAATTGGACCATTTTACACTATGTCCATTGTAGATTTGTGTCTCTGACAGTTCGTTTGGTTGCAGGGGACATATTCAGTTTTTATGGCCAAAATGTGCTTTTCAGGGGCTGAAAAGCATGTTTTGGCCGAATATGATAATTTTCATTAAAACTTGATTTCTATCACTTCGAATGATGCCAAATGAATAACTTACTTGAATTGGACCATTTTACACTATGTCCATTGTAGATTTGTGTCTCTGACAGTTCGTTTGGTTGCAGGGGACATATTCAGTTTTTATGGCCAAAATGTGCTTTTCAGGGGCTGAAAAGCATGTTTTGGCCGAATATGATAATTTTCATTAAAACTTGATTTCTATCACTTCGAATGATGCCAAATGAATAACTTACTTGAATTGGACCATTTTACACTATGTCCATTGTAGATTTGTGTCTCTGACAGTTCGTTTGGTTGCAGGGGACATATTAAGTTTTTATGGCCAAAATGTGCTTTTCAGGGGCTGAAAAGCATGTTTTGGCCGAGTATGATAATTTTCATTAAAACTTGATTTCTATCACTTCGAATGATGCCAAATGAATAACTTACTTGAATTGGACCATTTTACACTATGCCCATTGTAGATTTGTGTCTCCGACAGTTCGTTTGGTTGCAGGGGACATTTTCAGTTTTTATGGCCAAAATGTGCTTTTCAGGGGCTGAAAAGCATGTTTTGGCCGAGTATGATAATTTTCATTAAAACTTGATTTCTATCCATTTGAATGATGCCAAATGAATAACTTACTTGAATTGGACCATTTTACACTATGTCCATTGTAGATTTGTGTCTCCGACAGTTTGTTTGGTTGCAGGGGACATTTTCAGTTTTTATGGCCAAAATGTGCTTTTCAGGGGCTGAAAAGCATGTTTTGGCCGAGTATGATAATTTTCATTAAAACTTGATTTCTATCCATTTGAATGATGCCAAATGAATAACTTACTTGAATTGGACCATTTTACACTATGTCCATTGTAGATTTGTGTCTCTGACAGTTCGTTTGGTTGCAGGGGACATATTCAGTTTTTATGGCCAAAATGTGCTTTTCAGGGGCTGAAAAGCATGTTTTGGCCGAATATGATAATTTTCATTAAAACTTGATTTCTATCACTTCGAATGATGCCAAATGAATAACTTACTTGAATTGGACCATTTTACACTATGTCCATTGTAGATTTGTGTCTCCGACAGTTTGTTTGGTTGCAGAAACATTTTCAGTTTTTATGGCCAAAATGTGCTTTTCAGGGGCTGAAAAGCATGTTTTGGCCGAGTATGATAATTTTCATTAAAACTTGATTTCTATCCATTTGAATGATGCCAAATGAATAACTTACTTGAATTGGACCATTTTACACTATGTCCATTGTAGATTTGTGTCTCTGACAGTTCGTTTGGTTGCAGGGGACATATTCAGTTTTTATGGCCAAAATGTGCTTTTCAGGGGCTGAAAAGCATGTTTTGGCCGAATATGATAATTTTCATTAAAACTTGATTTCTATCACTTCGAATGATGCCAAATGAATAACTTACTTGAATTGGACCATTTTACACTATGTCCATTGTAAATTTGTGTCTCTGACATTTGGTTTGGTTGCAGGGGACATATTCAGTTTTTATGGCCAAAATGTGCTTTTCAGGGGCTGAAAAGCATGTTTTGGCCGAATATGATAATTTTCATTAAAACTTGATTTCTATCACTTCAAATGATGCCAAATGAATAACTTACTTGAATTGGACCATTTTACACTATGTCCATTGTAGATTTGTGTCTCTGACAGTTCGTTTGGTTGCAGGGGACATATTAAGTTTTTATGGCCAAAATGTGCTTTTCAGGGGCTGAAAAGCATGTTTTGGCCGAGTATGATAATTTTCATTAAAACTTGATTTCTATCCATTTGAATGATGCCAAATGAATAACTTACTTGAATTGGACCATTTTACACTATGTCCATTGTAGATTTGTGTCTCTGACAGTTCGTTTGGTTGCAGGGGACATATTCAGTTTTTATGGCCAAAATGTGCTTTTCAGGGGCTGAAAAGCATGTTTTGGCCGAATATGATAATTTTCATTAAAACTTGATTTCTATCACTTCGAATGATGCCAAATGAATAACTTACTTGAATTGGACCATTTTACACTATGTCCATTGTAGATTTGTGTCTCTGACAGTTCGTTTGGTTGCAGGGGACATATTCAGTTTTTATGGCCAAAATGTGCTTTTCAGGGGCTGAAAAGCATGTTTTGGCCGAGTATGATAATTTTCATTAAAACTTGATTTCTATCCATTTGAATGATGCCAAATGAATAACTTACTTGAATTGGACCATTTTACACTATGTCCATTGTAGATTTGTGTCTCTGACAGTTCGTTTATTTGCAGGGGACATTTTCAGTTTTTATGGCCAAAATGTGCTTTTCAGGGGCTGAAAAGCATGTTTTGGCCGAATATGATAATTTTCATTAAAACTTGATTTCTATCACTTCGAATGATGCCAAATGAATAACTTACTTGAATTGGACCATTTTACACTATGTCCATTGTAGATTTGTGTCTCCGACAGTTTGTTTGGTTGCAGGGGACATTTTCAGTTTTTATGGCCAAAATGTGCTTTTCAGGGGCTGAAAAGCATGTTTTGGCCGAGTATGATAATTTTCATTAAAACTTGATTTCTATCCATTTGAATGATGCCAAATGAATAACTTACTTGAATTGGACCATTTTACACTATGTCCATTGTAGATTTGTGTCTCTGACAGTTCGTTTGGTTGCAGGGGACATATTCAGTTTTTATGGCCAAAATGTGCTTTTCAGGGGCTGAAAAGCATGTTTTGGCCGAATATGATAATTTTCATTAAAACTTGATTTCTATCACTTCGAATGATGCCAAATGAATAACTTACTTGAATTGGACCATTTTACACTATGTCCATTGTAGATTTGTGTCTCTGACAGTTCGTTTGGTTGCAGGGGACATATTCAGTTTTTATGGCCAAAATGTGCTTTTCAGGGGCTGAAAAGCATGTTTTGGCCGAATATGATAATTTTCATTAAAACTTGATTTCTATCACTTCGAATGATGCCAAATGAATAACTTACTTGAATTGGACCATTTTACACTATGTCCATTGTAGATTTGTGTCTCTGACAGTTGGTTTGGTTGCAGGGGACATATTCAGTTTTTATGGCCAAAATGTGCTTTTCAGGGGCTGAAAAGCATGTTTTGGCCGAATATGATAATTTTCATTAAAACTTGATTTCTATCACTTCGAATGATGCCAAATGAATAACTTACTTGAATTGGACCATTTTACACTATGTCCATTGTAGATTTGTGTCTCTGACAGTTCGTTTGGTTGCAGGGGACATATTCAGTTTTTATGGCCAAAATGTGCTTTTCAGGGGCTGAAAAGCATGTTTTGGCCGAATATGATAATTTTCATTAAAACTTGATTTCTATCACTTCGAATGATGCCAAATGAATAACTTACTTGAATTGGACCATTTTACACTATGTCCATTGTAGATTTGTGTCTCCGACAGTTTGTTTGGTTGCAGGGGACATTTTCAGTTTTTATGGCCAAAATGTGCTTTTCAGGGGCTGAAAAGCATGTTTTGGCCGAGTATGATAATTTTCATTAAAACTTGATTTCTATCCATTTGAATGATGCCAAATGAATAACTTACTTGAATTGGACCATTTTACACTATGTCCATTGTAGATTTGTGTCTCTGACAGTTCGTTTGGTTGCAGGGGACATATTAAGTTTTTTTGGCCAAAATGTGCTTTTCAGGGGCTGAAAAGCATGTTTTGGCCGAGTATGATAATTTTCATTAAAACTTGATTTCTATCACTTCGAATGATGCCAAATGAATAACTTACTTGAATTGGACCATTTTACACTATGTCCATTGTAGATTTGTGTCTCCGACAGTTCGTTTGGTTGCAGGGGACATTTTCAGTTTTTATGGCCAAAATGTGCTTTTCAGGGGCTGAAAAGCATGTTTTGGCCGAGTATGATAATTTTCATTAAAACTTGATTTCTATCCATTTGAATGATGCCAAATGAATAACTTACTTGAATTGGACCATTTTACACTATGTCCATTGTAGATTTGTGTCTCTGACAGTTCGTTTGGTTGCAGGGGACATATTCAGTTTTTATGGCCAAAATGTGCTTTTCAGGGGCTGAAAAGCATGTTTTGGCCGAATATGATAATTTTCATTAAAACTTGATTTCTATCACTTCGAATGATGCCAAATGAATAACTTACTTGAATTGGACCATTTTTCACTATGTCCATTGTAGATTTGTGTCTCTGACAGTTCGTTTGGTTGCAGGGGACATATTCAGTTTTTATGGCCAAAATGTGCTTCAGGGGCTGAAAAGCATGTTTTGGCCGAATATGATAATTTTCATTAAAACTTGATTTCTATCACTTCGAATGATGCCAAATGAATAACTTACTTGAATTGGACCATTTTACACTATGTCCATTGTAGATTTGTGTCTCTGACAGTTCATTTGGTTGCAGGGGACATATTCAGTTTTTATGGCCAAAATGTGCTTTTCAGGGGCTGAAAAGCATGTTTTGGCCGAATATGATAATTTTCATTAAAACTTGATTTCTATCACTTCGAATGATGCCAAATGAATAACTTACTTGAATTGGACCATTTTACCTATGTCCATTGTAGATTTGTGTCTCCGACAGTTTGTTTGGTTGCAGGGGACATTTTCAGTTTTTATGGCCAAAATGTGCTTTTCAGGGGCTGAAAAGCATGTTTTGGCCGAGTATGATAATTTTCATTAAAACTTGATTTCTATCCATTTGAATGATGCCAAATGAATAACTTACTTGAATTGGACCATTTTACACTATGTCCATTGTAGATTTGTGTCTCAGACAGTTCGTTTAGTTGCAGGGGACATTTTCAGTTTTTATGGCCAAAATGTGCTTTTCAGGGGCTGAAAAGCATGTTTTGGCCGAATATGATAATTTTCATTAAAACTTGATTTCTATCACTTCGAATGATGCCAAATGAATAACTTACTTGAATTGGACCATTTTACACTATGTCCATTGTAGATTTGTGTCTCCGACAGTTTGTTTGGTTGCAGGGGACATTTTCAGTTTTTATGGCCAAAATGTGCTTTTCAGGGGCTGAAAAGCATGTTTTGGCCGAGTATGATAATTTTCATTAAAACTTGATTTCTATCCATTTGAATGATGCCAAATGAATAACTTACTTGAATTGGACCATTTTACACTATGTCCATTGTAGATTTGTGTCTCTGACAGTTCGTTTATTTGCAGGGGACATTTTCAGTTTTTATGGCCAAAATGTGCTTTTCAGGGGCTGAAAAGCATGTTTTGGCCGAATATGATAATTTTCATTAAAACTTGATTTCTATCACTTCGAATGATGCCAAATGAATAACTTACTTGAATTGGACCATTTTACACTATGTCCATTGTAGATTTGTGTCTCCGACAGTTTGTTTGGTTGCAGGGGACATTTTCAGTTTTTATGGCCAAAATGTGCTTTTCAGGGGCTGAAAAGCATGTTTTGGCCGAGTATGATAATTTTCATTAAAACTTGATTTCTATCCATTTGAATGATGCCAAATGAATAACTTACTTGAATTGGACCATTTTACACTATGTCCATTGTAGATTTGTGTCTCTGACAGTTCGTTTGGTTGCAGGGGACATATTCAGTTTTTATGGCCAAAATGTGCTTTTCAGGGGCTGAAAAGCATGTTTTGGCCGAATATGATAATTTTCATTAAAACTTGATTTCTATCACTTCGAATGATGCCAAATGAATAACTTACTTGAATTGGACCATTTTACACTATGTCCATTGTAGATTTGTGTCTCTGACAGTTCGTTTGGTTGCAGGGGACATATTCAGTTTTTATGGCCAAAATGTGCTTTTCAGGGGCTGAAAAGCATGTTTTGGCCGAATATGATAATTTTCATTAAAACTTGATTTCTATCACTTCGAATGATGCCAAATGAATAACTTACTTGAATTGGACCATTTTACACTATGTCCATTGTAGATTTGTGTCTCTGACAGTTGGTTTGGTTGCAGGGGACATATTCAGTTTTTATGGCCAAAATGTGCTTTTCAGGGGCTGAAAAGCATGTTTTGGCCGAATATGATAATTTTCATTAAAACTTGATTTCTATCACTTCGAATGATGCCAAATGAATAACTTACTTGAATTGGACCATTTTACACTATGTCCATTGTAGATTTGTGTCTCTGACAGTTCGTTTGGTTGCAGGGGACATATTCAGTTTTTATGGCCAAAATGTGCTTTTCAGGGGCTGAAAAGCATGTTTTGGCCGAATATGATAATTTTCATTAAAACTTGATTTCTATCACTTCGAATGATGCCAAATGAATAACTTACTTGAATTGGACCATTTTACACTATGTCCATTGTAGATTTGTGTCTCCGACAGTTTGTTTGGTTGCAGGGGACATTTTCAGTTTTTATGGCCAAAATGTGCTTTTCAGGGGCTGAAAAGCATGTTTTGGCCGAGTATGATAATTTTCATTAAAACTTGATTTCTATCCATTTGAATGATGCCAAATGAATAACTTACTTGAATTGGACCATTTTACACTATGTCCATTGTAGATTTGTGTCTCTGACAGTTCGTTTGGTTGCAGGGGACATATTAAGTTTTTTTGGCCAAAATGTGCTTTTCAGGGGCTGAAAAGCATGTTTTGGCCGAGTATGATAATTTTCATTAAAACTTGATTTCTATCACTTCGAATGATGCCAAATGAATAACTTACTTGAATTGGACCATTTTACACTATGTCCATTGTAGATTTGTGTCTCCGACAGTTCGTTTGGTTGCAGGGGACATTTTCAGTTTTTATGGCCAAAATGTGCTTTTCAGGGGCTGAAAAGCATGTTTTGGCCGAGTATGATAATTTTCATTAAAACTTGATTTCTATCCATTTGAATGATGCCAAATGAATAACTTACTTGAATTGGACCATTTTACACTATGTCCATTGTAGATTTGTGTCTCTGACAGTTCGTTTGGTTGCAGGGGACATATTCAGTTTTTATGGCCAAAATGTGCTTTTCAGGGGCTGAAAAGCATGTTTTGGCCGAATATGATAATTTTCATTAAAACTTGATTTCTATCACTTCGAATGATGCCAAATGAATAACTTACTTGAATTGGACCATTTTTCACTATGTCCATTGTAGATTTGTGTCTCTGACAGTTCGTTTGGTTGCAGGGGACATATTCAGTTTTTATGGCCAAAATGTGCTTCAGGGGCTGAAAAGCATGTTTTGGCCGAATATGATAATTTTCATTAAAACTTGATTTCTATCACTTCGAATGATGCCAAATGAATAACTTACTTGAATTGGACCATTTTACACTATGTCCATTGTAGATTTGTGTCTCTGACAGTTCATTTGGTTGCAGGGGACATATTCAGTTTTTATGGCCAAAATGTGCTTTTCAGGGGCTGAAAAGCATGTTTTGGCCGAATATGATAATTTTCATTAAAACTTGATTTCTATCACTTCGAATGATGCCAAATGAATAACTTACTTGAATTGGACCATTTTACCTATGTCCATTGTAGATTTGTGTCTCCGACAGTTTGTTTGGTTGCAGGGGACATTTTCAGTTTTTATGGCCAAAATGTGCTTTTCAGGGGCTGAAAAGCATGTTTTGGCCGAGTATGATAATTTTCATTAAAACTTGATTTCTATCCATTTGAATGATGCCAAATGAATAACTTACTTGAATTGGACCATTTTACACTATGTCCATTGTAGATTTGTGTCTCAGACAGTTCGTTTAGTTGCAGGGGACATTTTCAGTTTTTATGGCCAAAATGTGCTTTTCAGGGGCTGAAAAGCATGTTTTGGCCGAATATGATAATTTTCATTAAAACTTGATTTCTATCACTTCGAATGATGCCAAATGAATAACTTACTTGAATTGGACCATTTTACACTATGTCCATTGTAGATTTGTGTCTCCGACAGTTTGTTTGGTTGCAGGGGACATTTTCAGTTTTTATGGCCAAAATGTGCTTTTCAGGGGCTGAAAAGCATGTTTTGGCCGAGTATGATAATTTTCATTAAAACTTGATTTCTATCCATTTGAATGATGCCAAATGAATAACTTACTTGAATTGGACCATTTTACACTATGTCCATTGTAGATTTGTGTCTCTGACAGTTCGTTTGGTTGCAGGGGACATATTCAGTTTTTATGGCCAAAATGTGCTTTTCAGGGGCTGAAAAGCATGTTTTGGCCGAATATGATAATTTTCATTAAAACTTGATTTCTATCACTTCGAATGATGCCAAATGAATAACTTACTTGAATTGGACCATTTTACACTATGTCCATTGTAGATTTGTGTCTCTGACAGTTCGTTTGGTTGCAGGGGACATATTAAGTTTTTATGGCCAAAATGTGCTTTTCAGGGGCTGAAAAGCATGTTTTGGCCGAGTATGATAATTTTCATTAAAACTTGATTTCTATCACTTCGAATGATGCCAAATGAATAACTTACTTGAATTGGACCATTTTACACTATGTCCATTGTAGATTTGTGTCTCCGACAGTTCGTTTGGTTGCAGGGGACATTTTCAGTTTTTATGGCCAAAATGTGCTTTTCAGGGGCTGAAAAGCATGTTTTGGCCGAGTATGATAATTTTCATTAAAACTTGATTTCTATCCATTTGAATGATGCCAAATGAATAACTTACTTGAATTGGACCATTTTACACTATGTCCATTGTAGATTTGTGTCTCTGACAGTTCGTTTGGTTGCAGGGGACATATTCAGTTTTTATGGCCAAAATGTGCTTTTCAGGGGCTGAAAAGCATGTTTTGGCCGAATATGATAATTTTCATTAAAACTTGATTTCTATCACTTCGAATGATGCCAAATGAATAACTTACTTGAATTGGACCATTTTACACTATGTCCATTGTAGATTTGTGTCTCTGACAGTTCGTTTGGTTGCAGGGGACATTTTCAGTTTTTATGGCCAAAATGTGCTTTTCAGGGGCTGAAAAGCATGTTTTGGCCGAGTATGATAATTTTCATTAAAACTTGATTTCTATCCATTTGAATGATGCCAAATGAATAACTTACTTGAATTGGACCATTTTACACTATGTCCATTGTAGATTTGTGTCTCTGACAGTTCGTTTGGTTGCAGGGGACATATTCAGTTTTTATGGCCAAAATGTGCTTTTCAGGGGCTGAAAAGCATGTTTTGGCCGAATATGATAATTTTCATTAAAACTTGATTTCTATCACTTCGAATGATGCCAAATGAATAACTTACTTGAATTGGACCATTTTACACTATGTCCATTGTAGATTTGTGTCTCCGACAGTTCGTTTGGTTGCAGGGGACATTTTCAGTTTTTATGGCCAAAATGTGCTTTTCAGGGGCTGAAAAGCATGTTTTGGCCGAGTATGATAATTTTCATTAAAACTTGATTTCTATCCATTTGAATGATGCCAAATGAATAACTTACTTGAATTGGACCATTTTACACTATGTCCATTGTAGATTTGTGTCTCCGACAGTTTGTTTGGTTGCAGGGGACATTTTCAGTTTTCATGGCCAAAATGTGCTTTTCAGGGGCTGAAAAGCATGTTTTGGCCGAGTATGATAATTTTCATTAAAACTTGATTTCTATCCATTTGAATGATGCCAAATGAATAACTTACTTGAATTGGACCATTTTACACTATGTCCATTGTAGATTTGTGTCTCTGACAGTTCGTTTGGTTGCAGGGGACATATTCAGTTTTTATGGCCAAAATGTGCTTTTCAGGGGCTGAAAAGCATGTTTTGGCCGAATATGATAATTTTCATTAAAACTTGATTTCTATCACTTCGAATGATGCCAAATGAATAACTTACTTGAATTGGACCATTTTACACTATGTCCATTGTAGATTTGTGTCTCCGACAGTTTGTTTGGTTGCAGGGGACATTTTCAGTTTTTATGGCCAAAATGTGCTTTTCAGGGGCTGAAAAGCATGTTTTGGCCGAGTATGATAATTTTCATTAAAACTTGATTTCTATCCATTTGAATAATGCCAAATGAATAACTTACTTGAATTGGACCATTTTACACTATGTCCATTGTAGATTTGTGTCTCTGACAGTTCGTTTGGTTGCAGGGGACATATTAAGTTTTTATGGCCAAAATGTGCTTTTCAGGGGCTGAAAAGCATGTTTTGGCCGAGTATGATAATTTTCATTAAAACTTGATTTCTATCCATTTGAATGATGCCAAATGAATAACTTACTTGAATTGGACCATTTTACACTATGTCCATTGTAGATTTGTGTCTCTGACAGTTCGTTTATTTGCAGGGGACATTTTCAGTTTTTATGGCCAAAATGTGCTTTTCAGGGGCTGAAAAGCATGTTTTGGCCGAATATGATAATTTTCATTAAAACTTGATTTCTATCACTTCGAATGATGCCAAATGAATAACTTACTTGAATTGGACCATTTTACACTATGTCCATTGTAGATTTGTGTCTCCGAAAGTTCGTTTGGTTGCAGGGGACATTTTCAGTTTTTATGGCCAAAATGTGCTTTTCAGGGGCTGAAAAGCATGTTTTGGCCGAGTATGATAATTTTCATTAAAACTTGATTTCTATCCATTTGAATGATGCCAAATGAATAACTTACTTGAATTGGACCATTTTACACTATGTCCATTGTAGATTTGTGTCTCTGACAGTTCGTTTGGTTGCAGGGGACATATTCAGTTTTTATGGCCAAAATGTGCTTTTCAGGGGCTGAAAAGCATGTTTTGGCCGAATATGATAATTTTCATTAAAACTTGATTTCTATCACTTCGAATGATGCCAAATGAATAATTTACTTGAATTGGACCATTTTACACTATGTCCATTGTAGATTTGTGTCTCTGACAGTTCGTTTGGTTGCAGGGGACATATTCAATTTTTATGGCCAAAATGTGCTTCAGGGGCTGAAAAGCATGTTTTGGCCGAATATGATAATTTTCATTAAAACTTGATTTCTATCACTTCGAATGATGCCAGATGAATAACTTACTTGAATTGGACCATTTTACACTATGTCCATTGTAGATTTGTGTCTCTGACAGTTCGTTTGGTTGCAGGGGACATATTCAGTTTTTATGGCCAAAATGTGCTTTTCAGGGGCTGAAAAGCATGTTTTGGCCGAATATGATAATTTTCATTAAAACTTGATTTCTATCACTTCGAATGATGCCAAATGAATAACTTACTTGAATTGGACCATTTTACCTATGTCCATTGTAGATTTGTGTCTCCGACAGTTTGTTTGGTTGCAGGGGACATTTTCAGTTTTTATGGCCAAAATGTGCTTTTCAGGGGCTGAAAAGCATGTTTTGGCCGAGTATGATAATTTTCATTAAAACTTGATTTCTATCCATTTGAATGATGCCAAATGAATAACTTACTTGAATTGGACCATTTTACACTATGTCCATTGTAGATTTGTGTCTCTGACAGTTCGTTTGGTTGCAGGGGACATATTCAGTTTTTATGGCCAAAATGTGCTTTTCAGGGGCTGAAAAGCATGTTTTGGCCGAATATGATAATTTTCATTAAAACTTGATTTCTATCACTTCGAATGATGCCAAATGAATAACTTACTTGAATTGGACCATTTTACACTATGTCCATTGTAGATTTGTGTCTCCGACAGTTTGTTTGGTTGCAGGGGACATTTTCAGTTTTTATGGCCAAAATGTGCTTTTCAGGGGCTGAAAAGCATGTTTTGGCCGAGTATGATAATTTTCATTAAAACTTGATTTCTATCCATTTGAATGATGCCAAATGAATAACTTACTTGAATTGGACCATTTTACACTATGTCCATTGTAGATTTGTGTCTCTGACAGTTCGTTTGGTTGCAGGGGACATATTCAGTTTTTATGGCCAAAATGTGCTTTTCAGGGGCTGAAAAGCATGTTTTGGCCGAATATGATAATTTTCATTAAAACTTGATTTCTATCACTTCGAATGATGCCAAATGAATAACTTACTTGAATTGGACCATTTTACACTATGTCCATTGTAGATTTGTGTCTCTGACAGTTCGTTTGGTTGCAGGGGACATATTAAGTTTTTATGGCCAAAATGTGCTTTTCAGGGGCTGAAAAGCATGTTTTGGCCGAGTATGATAATTTTCATTAAAACTTGATTTCTATCCATTTGAATGATGCCAAATGAATAACTTACTTGAATTGGACCATTTTACACTATGTCCATTGTAGATTTGTGTCTCTGACAGTTCGTTTGGTTGCAGGGGACATATTCAGTTTTTATGGCCAAAATGTGCTTTTCAGGGGCTGAAAAGCATGTTTTGGCCGAATATGATAATTTTCATTAAAACTTGATTTCTATCACTTCGAATGATGCCAAATGAATAACTTACTTGAATTGGACCATTTTACACTATGTCCATTGTAGATTTGTGTCTCTGACAGTTCGTTTGGTTGCAGGGGACATATTAAGTTTTTATGGCCAAAATGTGCTTTTCAGGGCCTGAAAAGCATGTTTTGGCCGAGTATGATAATTTTCATTAAAACTTGATTTCTATCCATTTGAATGATGCCAAATGAATAACTTACTTGAATTGGACCATTTTACACTATGTCCATTGTAGATTTGTGTCTCTGACAGTTCGTTTATTTGCAGGGGACATTTTCAGTTTTTATGGCCAAAATGTGCTTTTCAGGGGCTGAAAAGCATGTTTTGGCCGAATATGATAATTTTCATTAAAACTTGATTTCTATCACTTCGAATGATGCCAAATGAATAACTTACTTGAATTGGACCATTTTACACTATGTCCATTGTAGATTTGTGTCTCTGACAGTTCGTTTGGTTGCAGGGGACATATTCAGTTTTTATGGCCAAAATGTGCTTTTCAGGGGCTGAAAAGCATGTTTTGGCCGAATATGATAATTTTCATTAAAACTTGATTTCTATCACTTCGAATGATGCCAAATGAATAACTTACTTGAATTGGACCATTTTACACTATGTCCATTGTAGATTTGTGTCTCTGACAGTTCGTTTGGTTGCAGGGGACATATTCAATTTTTATGGCCAAAATGTGCTTCAGGGGCTGAAAAGCATGTTTTGGCCGAATATGATAATTTTCATTAAAACTTGATTTCTATCACTTCGAATGATGCCAGATGAATAACTTACTTGAATTGGACCATTTTACACTGTCCATTGTAGATTTGTGTCTCTGACAGTTCGTTTGGTTGCAGGGGACATATTCAGTTTTTATGGCCAAAATGTGCTTTTCAGGGGCTGAAAAGCATGTTTTGGCCGAATATGATAATTTTCATTAAAACTTGATTTCTATCACTTCGAATGATGCCAAATGAATAACTTACTTGAATTGGACCATTTTACACTATGTCCATTGTAGATTTGTGTCTCTGACAGTTCGTTTGGTTGCAGGGGACATATTAAGTTTTTATGGCCAAAATGTGCTTTTCAGGGGCTGAAAAGCATGTTTTGGCCGAGTATGATAATTTTCATTAAAACTTGATTTCTATCACTTTGAATGATGCCAAATGAATAACTTACTTGAATTGGACCATTTTACACTATGTCCATTGTAGATTTGTGTCTCCGACAGTTCGTTTGGTTGCAGGGGACATTTTCAGTTTTTATGGCCAAAATGTGCTTTTCAGGGGCTGAAAAGCATGTTTTGGCCGAGTATGATAATTTTCATTAAAACTTGATTTCTATCCATTTGAATGATGCCAAATGAATAACTTACTTGAATTGGACCATTTTACACTATGTCCATTGTAGATTTGTGTCTCTGACAGTTCGTTTGGTTGCAGGGGACATATTCAGTTTTTATGGCCAAAATGTGCTTTTCAGGGGCTGAAAAGCATGTTTTGGCCGAATATGATAATTTTCATTAAAACTTGATTTCTATCACTTCGAATGATGCCAAATGAATAACTTACTTGAATTGGACCATTTTACACTATGTCCATTGTAGATTTGTGTCTCTGACAGTTCGTTTGGTTGCAGGGGACATATTCAGTTTTTATGGCCAAAATGTGCTTTTCAGGGGCTGAAAAGCATGTTTTGGCCGAATATGATAATTTTCATTAAAACTTGATTTCTATCACTTCGAATGATGCCAAATGAATAACTTACTTGAATTGGACCATTTTACACTATGTCCATTGTAGATTTGTGTCTCCGACAGTTTGTTTGGTTGCAGGGGACATTTTCAGTTTTTATGGCCAAAATGTGCTTTTCAGGGGCTGAAAAGCATGTTTTGGCCGAGTATGATAATTTTCATTAAAACTTGATTTCTATCCATTTGAATGATGCCAAATGAATAACTTACTTGAATTGGACCATTTTACACTATGTCCATTGTAGATTTGTGTCTCTGACAGTTCGTTTGGTTGCAGGGGACATATTCAGTTTTTATGGCCAAAATGTGCTTTTCAGGGGCTGAAAAGCATGTTTTGGCCGAATATGATAATTTTCATTAAAACTTGATTTCTATCACTTCGAATGATGCCAAATGAATAACTTACTTGAATTGGACCATTTTACACTATGTCCATTGTAGATTTGTGTCTCTGACAGTTCGTTTGGTTGCAGGGGACATATTAAGTTTTTATGGCCAAAATGTGCTTTTCAGGGGCTGAAAAGCATGTTTTGGCCGAGTATGATAATTTTCATTAAAACTTGATTTCTATCACTTTGAATGATGCCAAATGAATAACTTACTTGAATTGGACCATTTTACACTATGTCCATTGTAGATTTGTGTCTCCGACAGTTCGTTTGGTTGCAGGGGACATTTTCAGTTTTTATGGCCAAAATGTGCTTTTCAGGGGCTGAAAAGCATGTTTTGGCCGAGTATGATAATTTTCATTAAAACTTGATTTCTATCCATTTGAATGAAGCCAAATGAATAACTTACTTGAATTGGACCATTTTACACTATGTCCATTGTAGATTTGTGTCTCTGACAGTTCGTTTGGTTGCAGGGGACATATTCAGTTTTTATGGCCAAAATGTGCTTTTCAGGGGCTGAAAAGCATGTTTTGGCCGAATATGATAATTTTCATTAAAACTTGATTTCTATCACTTCGAATGATGCCAAATGAATAACTTACTTGAATTGGACCATTTTACACTATGTCCATTGTAGATTTGTGTCTCCGACAGTTTGTTTGGTTGCAGGGGACATATTCAGTTTTTATGGCCAAAATGTGCTTTTCAGGGGCTGAAAAGCATGTTTTGGCCGAATATGATAATTTTCATTAAAACTTGATTTCTATCACTTCGAATGATGCCAAATGAATAACTTACTTGAATTGGACCATTTTACACTATGTCCATTGTAGATTTGTGTCTCTGACAGTTCGTTTGGTTGCAGGGGACATATTCAGTTTTTATGGCCAAAATGTGCTTTTCAGGGGCTGAAAAGCATGTTTTGGCCGAATATGATAATTTTCATTAAAACTTGATTTCTATCACTTCGAATGATGCCAAATGAATAACTTACTTGAATTGGACCATTTTACACTATGTCCATTGTAGATTTGTGTCTCTGACAGTTCGTTTGGTTGCAGGGGACATTTTCAGTTTTTATGGCCAAAATGTGCTTTTCAGGGGCTGAAAAGCATGTTTTGGCCGAGTATGATAATTTTCATTAAAACTTGATTTCTATCCATTTGAATGATGCCAAATGAATAACTTACTTGAATTGGACCATTTTACACTATGTCCATTGTAGATTTGTGTCTCTGACAGTTCGTTTGGTTGCAGGGGACATATTCAGTTTTTATGGCCAAAATGTGCTTTTCAGGGGCTGAAAAGCATGTTTTGGCCGAATATGATAATTTTCATTAAAACTTGATTTCTATCACTTCGAATGATGCCAAATGAATAACTTACTTGAATTGGACCATTTTACACTATGTCCATTGTAGATTTGTGTCTCCGACAGTTCGTTTGGTTGCAGGGGACATTTTCAGTTTTTATGGCCAAAATGTGCTTTTCAGGGGCTGAAAAGCATGTTTTGGCCGAGTATGATAATTTTCATTAAAACTTGATTTCTATCCATTTGAATGATGCCAAATGAATAACTTACTTGAATTGGACCATTTTACACTATGTCCATTGTAGATTTGTGTCTCCGACAGTTTGTTTGGTTGCAGGGGACATTTTCAGTTTTCATGGCCAAAATGTGCTTTTCAGGGGCTGAAAAGCATGTTTTGGCCGAGTATGATAATTTTCAATTAAAACTTGATTTCTATCCATTGAATGATGCCAAATGAATAACTTACTTGAATTGGACCATTTTACACTATGTCCATTGTAGATTTGTGTCTCTGACAGTTCGTTTGGTTGCAGGGGACATATTCAGTTTTTATGGCCAAAATGTGCTTTTCAGGGGCTGAAAAGCATGTTTTGGCCGAATATGATAATTTTCATTAAAACTTGATTTCTATCACTTCGAATGATGCCAAATGAATAACTTACTTGAATTGGACCATTTTACACTATGTCCATTGTAGATTTGTGTCTCCGACAGTTTGTTTGGTTGCAGGGGGACATTTTCAGTTTTTATGGCCAAAATGTGCTTTTCAGGGGCTGAAAAGCATGTTTTGGCCGAGTATGATAATTTTCATTAAAACTTGATTTCTATCCATTTGAATGATGCCAAATGAATAACTTACTTGAATTGGACCATTTTACACTATGTCCATTGTAGATTTGTGTCTCTGACAGTTCGTTTGGTGCAGGGGACATATTAAGTTTTTATGGCCAAAATGTGCTTTTCAGGGGCTGAAAAGCATGTTTTGGCCGAGTATGATAATTTTCATTAAAAACTTGATTTCTATCCATTTGAATGATGCCAAATGAATAACTTACTTGAATTGGACCATTTTACACTATGTCCATTGTAGATTTGTGTCTCTGACAGTTCGTTTATTTGCAAGGGGACATTTTCAGTTTTTATGGCCAAAATGTGCTTTTCAGGGGCTGAAAAGCATGTTTTGGCCGAATATGATAATTTTCATTAAAACTTGATTTCTATCACTTCGAATGATGCCAAATGAATAACTTACTTGAATTGGGACCATTTTACACTATGTCCATTGTAGATTTGTGTCTCCGAAAGTTCGTTTGGTTGCAGGGGACATTTTCAGTTTTTATGGCCAAAATGTGCTTTTCAGGGGCTGAAAAGCATGTTTTGGCCGAGTATGATAATTTTCATTAAAAACTTGATTTCTATCCATTTGAATGATGCCAAATGAATAACTTACTTGAATTGGACCATTTTTACACTATGTCCATTGTAGATTTGTGTCTCTGACAGTTCGTTTGGTTGCAGGGACATATTCAGTTTTTATGGCCAAAATGTGCTTTTCAGGGGCTGAAAAGCATGTTTTGGCCGAATATGATAATTTTCATTAAAACTTGATTTCTATCACTTCGAATGATGCCAAATGAATAACTTACTTGAATTGGACCATTTTACACTATGTCCATTGTAGATTTGTGTCTCTGACAGTTCGTTGGTTGCAGGGGACAATTT